>NC_056748.1:872160876-872333376 GCF_019279795.1 Protopterus annectens
CTGTGGTCCCTCTCCACAAAGGTGGTGCCTCAACGGATCCTGGAAACTATCGCCCCATAAGCCTGACTAGCTTGGTCTGCAAAGCTATGGAAAGGATAATCATGGACCTCATAAATAAAGATATTGGGGACCAACAGACACTGGATCCTACCCAGTTCGGCTTTGTTAAGGGCAGATCCTGCCTCTTAAACCTGGTTGATTTCTTTGAAACAGTCACCAAGGCCACTGACGAGGGGAAGGTGGTCCACACAGCCTACCTGGACCTCGCAAAAGCCTTCGATACAATACCCCACTCGGGCATTATAGATAAGCTCACCAGCTTAAATATAAACCCATATGTCACTAGATGGGTTGCAAACTGGCTCAAGGACAGAACCCACATGGTTAGAATTGCTGGAGCCATATCAGACTCCAAACCAGTTACAAGTGGCGTCCCACAAGGCTCAGTCCTGGGACCTCTCTTGTTCAGTATATATTTCTCGGAGGTACAGGCCAACACGGAAGGACTGTGACTGACCAAGTTCGCAGATGACTGCAAACTGGGCGCCATAATCGACTCTCCAGCCGACACAAGCATCCTCCAAAAGGACCTCATAGAAACAGACAACTGGTGCCAGAGCCATGGCCTCAAGCTAAACGCCAAAAGTGTATAGTCATCCCCTTTGGCAAAAACAAAGTGCCCACAAATTACCACATAGGTGGTAATCCATTAAGTACAGAAGAAGCAATTAGGGACCTGGGGACCCAAGTTGATAGCAATCTCTCATTTGACAACCACGTGGCCAAAGTGGTTAGAAAAACATTTTATATAGCCCACCTAATCATGAAGGGATTCACATCTAGATCAGGGGAGGTCATCGTGCCTCTTTACTCATCCCTCATCAGACCCATAATTGAGTACAATGCCCCTTTTGGGATGTACCTTACCAGACACCTGCAGCAACTGGAAAGACCCCAAAAGTACCTCACCAAGAGGATCAAAGGGCTCAAACAGATGCCATATGCTGCCCGGTTAAAGAAACTCCAGCTCTACTCAGTGGCATATCGCCTGTTCAGAGGCGATCTGTGCCTGACATATAAAGCCATGTCCAACCCGAAATTAATGGACATGCTGCACCTTAGAAAATCCAAATCCTATCGAGCTACACGCTCGAGAGACCTGAACCTCAGCACTGAAATAAATAGGACATGCTGGAGGGACAGATTCATAACCCAGAGGCTCCCTTCACTCTGGAATAAAATCCCAGTCCAGGTTAGGCAGAGTCCCTCATTGACTCTCTTCAAGAGGAATCTTGATGAGTGGATGGGAGATCGGAGGTTTACCCCGGGTATGACTTCTGTGTCACTGTTAGACAGAGGCACAGTATACTAACCTCAAAAAAAGGGCATAGCAAAATTAATTTAAAATGGGTGGCGAAAGCCAAACACATTCTGGCTAGGCTTATAAATGCCCTAGGGCAGATAGCCTAGTATGAACCTATGAACCTATTAGAAGAGAGAAGTGACTTAAGAATGATTGCTCTTTCGTGGACACGTAAAGCCTGAAGTCTGAAAAGAGCGAAGTTATGGAACAGTGATTTTTTTCTCAGGGAAAAAAAAAATCCCTGGTCCGTTCTCGGGACTTTGCTGTTTTCTCCACTGTAGTGCGATCTCGGAGTTGGTATATTTAAGTAGGGGGGGTGTGGGAGACAAAGCCCCCCCATTTTACTTTGTTTTTATAATTTTTTTTGGGGGGGGGCAGCGATTTTGTTTCCCTGGGAAAAAAAATCTCTGTTCTGTAACTTCACTCTTTTCAGACTTCGGGTTTTATGTGTCAACGAAAGAGCGTTTGCTCTTCTAATATAGACCCATTCTTGTCAGCTTCCTCAGTGCACACCACACTGAGGCTGAATGAAACTGCATCATACATTCAATAGGAATCTGCCTCCTTTGCAGTTCCATCACAATGCATATCACATGTCAAACTATACAGCAAAGGAAAACAAATACAGCAAAATACCCATAGCTATTTTTCTATTTCATACTCATCATTGATGTCATGAAGCTATTCAGGCTCAAAACTCCCAGTGTTGAATCAGCATCCTCTGTCTCCTCATCATCCGTGTACATTGGTTGAACTGAGCTCAAGGAGACACAAGTGTGTGTTGTAGACACAGTCAACAAGGGGAAGAACTGTGGCAGATGATGGAGAGCTATGTGGTGGAGGAGAAAAAATTGCATCTCTTTGTTCTGCTGTATAAAGCTGAATTCTTTCCCTTTTGCGGATCGAAAAGTGTTCACCATTTATAGTCTGAAGGTGAATAAACCTGATAAACACTGAGATAACTGCACTAATTAAATGAGGTTTGTAATGAAAAAATGTCTCTTTAGCTTATTAAATATCTGTTGATATGTAAAACAGTAAATATGTAGGAGGAATGTCTAAATGTAGTAATGTGAATTGTTGTAGATGTTAAATGTTTGCATGTAGAGCCTGGAGTAACGTAATTTTGTTAAGGTGCACTTGTTGTGGAGTCTGTATGACAATACAGTTTACTTTGATTTTGAAACAAATATACATGGGTTAAAGGTTGACATAATTGTTAAGGTGTTTACCTGACAGATGAGGTAGAGGGTTTGATTCTCATCAAGGGGAAATTGGCTAGGCTTAAAAGTGGCCCACAAGGGCAGCTAGCCTAGAACTTACCTCTAAACTTATGAACACGATGGCTGTGATGCCCCTGCACTGGCCCAGCAATCAAGGAGCCTCAAACATCATACTGTTTACATACCCTCTCAAACATATGAATGAAACTATCAAAATTATCCCCCTCTTTAAACTGCGGAAGAAATTTACTGACCTTTTGTGCTTCTGGGGTCCAGTTACTCCCTTCCCTATTACCTCCATGACTCTGGTGGAGTCAGCATCTCCTTCTCATGCTGCCTCTGCCTCTCCTTTTCCTCATCTTCCAGGCATAGCAGTTTCTCATTCTCCTCAGCCTGCAACCGTCACAGTTTCTCATTGTCATCACTCTCTAGACGCCTCAGTCTCTCAACTGCTTTTATCTCCAAACACCTGGCCTCCAACAAAAGTCTCTTTAGCTCCAAATGGATTTTTAAGTCCTCTGCAGAAAGGTTGAGCTGTCCATTATCTGAGTGTGGTACATCTCCACTGCCAGTCTGACCGTCCTCCTGGTTGCTGTTTTCTGATGCAGCTGTGACCAAAGCTGCAATCATCTCAGCCAGCTGGCTCCTTGTCAGCTTTCCATACTCCTCTGCTGACATGCTGCCTACTCTCCCTGACTAACTAAGCTAACAAAAGAAATAAAATAATTGTAATCTGAACTCTGAGTATTCACTGCGTGGGTGATTTAGAGTACAAAAACACCTTCAGTGATCAAGGTACACAAGCTACAGGAATTCACTCTACCCACACCACTACAAGCCAGTTAGTATTTGCCAACCAATTAATATGTGGTGTGGATATCCCACCACTGCCAAATAATTAATATGTGATGCCCATGCACTGGCCCAGCAATCAAGGAGCCTCAATCCTCACCACTAACACCAACAAGGGGTGTCCATATAGGGAAAGTATAATAAATACACACACACAGTAAAGTACAATTTCCCTTAAGAGCACACAGAGATCACAGTCAGTCTGGGGCAGGTTTCTCCCTTTCTCTCCAGGTCCCCAATAAGACTCCCTACTAGCACAGCTATAGGGTCCAAATCTCAGCCTAGTGGGCAAGATAAAACCTCCATCACCCTCTCTATCCAACCAGTGCTTTGTGTCCTTGCCCAAGTAGCTGACACACACATGCTTTGAGATTAGAGTTTATACAACCACACAGACACTCCTGGGGAAGGCTGACACAGGTTCTCCAGCTGTGCCCCTTTTCTGCCCAGTCTAAAAGGTAGCACCAGCTTCCACCACCCACTAATATCAGCTACTCGAAGCCCCTTCTGAAAGGGTATCCAATTATTACTGTGCAATATTATTATCCAAATGGTAAGTGTGACTGAACAGTCAAGGCTTATTAGAGGGACTTGGTACAGTATCACTCTATGCGTGCAATGTACTCTAGAGCTTAAATTAACTCTACATAAAACAGCCACAGTTGAAAGGTTTAAAATATTTAATAATAAATAATAAAAACACATGATAATACTTCTTACTACACAGTGCTAGTCAAGAGTTCAGAGATCACAGATAAATACTTAAAATAATATAGTAGAAAAGTTCTAACATCAACACAGAAAAACTCTTAGTCTAATCTTCCTAATTCCTAGCTATTTCTAAGAGAAAACACAGTTCTAAAATAAACTTACATAAAGAGCAAAGAAGTGCTGGTGATGTTGGATGTTCTTAAGACAAAATGCTCAGAGCTCTCTGATTCTCTCTCTTTAAATTGATAACACAGAGCTGCTTCACATGACATAATTCTTCACACTTCTCTGGTATTCCCAGGCTAACAGAAACTACATTTACATTCTTTACACCTGGTCAGAAACCAGAGCAATAACGGACATTTATACACGCAAATTCTAGCCATTAACTCTGGTCTTAAAACAATAGGCAGGATGCTTCCCTCTAGACATATCGACTCTGAATTTTGACATCAAAGAATTGAGTTATCAGCTTTGTTACATGTTTGCAGTTCAATAATCAATGCAGTATTTTCACACTGAAGAGAACAAGCCTGTGGATTACTTTAATATTTACAAATAACAGAATTATCTACAAAATTCTATCTGGCTAGGCTGGCAGCCTTTGCCTATCTTCACGCTGGCTTACTTAGAAAAGAAAGACAAGGCTTGAAACTCACAAAATGCTACTATCTTATAAAAGTTAAATTGTTTATTATTATTATTCTATTTTACATTTGTTGACCGGAATAGTCCGACTGGATACATGTCCATTTTCAGCGGAGGCCCGGGGAGAAAAGCTCCACACACAAATTTTGATATATACAGTACATTATGACAAACAGTGAGAGGAGTACATAAGACATGAGAATAAGTAACTGTAGTTTCACATATTTACACTATACATGGTAGATCATAAGTATAATACATTCCTTCTTTAAGTCATTTAGCCTACACTGTCCAATTGAGTTAGAGTCTTTGCGACACGGTTGAGTTGAAGTCTTAAGGACAGTAAGAAGATGCTAGTCAGGTTTAGCGCAAGGACAGAGCCAGTGTGATTTAAAATGTTTTCTGAGATTTTCTTTGAATAGAGTTAGTGAACAATTAAGAGTGAGGTCAGGTGGTAGTTGATTCCAGATTTTGCCAGTTGAGTTAGCGAATAAGGCTTCATCAGCTGAGTTATTGGATAAGTAGTCTATTGGATGAGGGGAGTTTGCTGCGATTACTATATGGGGTGACAATGTTTTTGAGGGATGGAATATTATCTGGGTGGTGTAGGGCTTTATGGGCTAATGTGAGCTGAGTAAACCATCTCATTTATTTATGCATCCCTTTTCAGAAGCTTTTCAGTGATGGTTTCATCACATATGTAGAAAATACATGCAACATACCTCTCAACATCTTAGAGCAAAAAATCTGGGCAAAGCCACAAATAATGGGGGGGGGGGGGCAAAGGCTCAAAAATAGGGGCACTTTTTAAATATTGCTCTTACAAATTTAGAAAGTTGATAGAATAACAGGCTTTACATTAGCGTGAATTTTCTGAAGATATGAAGTCTGAAACTCGAATCCCTGACGTTATTTCCTGACAAGTCCCCAATGATTTGCTAGTAAAGCACAATTTTATGAGAAACAGACCAAAATTATGAGGCAAAAATCAGAATATTCTGTGAAAATCTGGACAGTTGAGAAGTATGACATGCAAGAGATACTGCAAAAGTGTGACTGTATTTCTCACCACTTCCATTCTAAGAACACAGCATTGCAATCTCATCAACAGGGCCCTCATACTGCATTATGGTCAGGAATCAGCTTTACAAGAAAATAAGGTATTCCCCAGGATTCAATAATGCCTACACTAAGTGTACACCATTCTGAGTGAACAGACAACACAGACATAACTATCACCTTCCTCCTAATTTTCATTTTCCTACTGATATTCTTGCAGCTTTAAATACTGACAGGGATTCATAAAGGTTACCACAAAGTGTAGACTACATGTATACTTAGTGTAATCTTTTTGAGTGACTAGAAAGCACAAAAAATGTGATAAGAATGTTCTTGAATACATATCGTGTAAACTTAACGTAGGCTTTTTTGAATCTGGCCCATCATCATAATGTCTGAGCGGTGGGCATCTGGGGTTAAAGGAAAAATGAAAAGAATATTAGGTGCTTATTATGGTCCTGACAGATTTGGATTGTCAAGAACTCTGGAGAGATACAAAAGATAATACTTCAGTTTCTGTCTATAGTGGTTCTTCAACAGGTATTTCATGCCTTGCAAAGACAATAAGATAAAACACATGATTTTTTGTAGTTTTTCATTCACCATTAATGATTACTAATGCCTCCCCCCCAAAAAATAGAAGTATGAGAATCCAACCCAAAGGAAAATATGTATCCATTTTATGTGCGTTCGATAGCGTACTTAAAAAGGGAGAGAGAAAACAGTGACATAATTTGAATTAATAAACTAACAGATATCCCCTCCTCAACAAATGAAATTGAGACCTTACAGTTTTACATAATTTACATTTGTAGTAATGATAATAAATAGTTTCTCACAGCCTTTTATTTATGTGGAGGAATCAGAAAAAAAAGTTTAAATAACACATTCAGCCACATATAAAATAAAAAAACAATGGCAAATTTGCTCTACATAAAATACATATATTTTTTTCAACATAATACAGTTATAAGTACACTGCTTAAGTGCATAAAATTAGTACCTGTGGTTAACCATTTTTATTGCCAACCCACATATGACTGCCCCCCTGGTTTGAACGATGTCATTAACATTAAATGTTTTTTATTGGATAGGAAGTTGACTGTATGAATGTTTTTACATATTAATTATTTGTATTAATTGTTTTATTGATTTCTTGTCTAATTGTTTAATTTGAATTTTGTTCTTATTGGATGGTTTAAACTATATATTCTGGTGTTTTTAGACATGTATTTGTTCTTTCTGAAGAAGTGTTATGACAAAAGCATTGATTAAACTTTTATTACGCTAAAGACTGTCTCCCTTCAGTTTGTTTCTGTGCTTCCAGTGACGTTTTTGTTTGGTTTTGGAATTTCACTGGTTCCTTTGGATTTTGCCAGTTTTTGTGCAGTATTACAGAGTAGCGTACGAGGAATTTAATTATTCTCCCCACACAGCCGTAAGTCAAACCTATGTATACAACATTAAGGTTACCACCTGTCTTTCTTTAAGTGGAACAGTCCCTATTTGGACCATTGCATCCTGTGGGGAAAAAAAAGACAAGAAAAATGGCCAAATGTTGTGATATTTCAGGACAAAAATTGTTTCTAACATTTCCTTTAACAGTTGCTTGAAATGGTTATTTTTGTAACTCAGTGTTATATGAAACAGTAAAAATAATTCATATAAAAACAAAAGGGATGTTTTATTTTTGACAAAACAGAATTCCAGGCATTTGCACTTATTGATGACATGGTTTGTCCTCATACCTTTCAACTGTACAAATTGTTGTAGAATGTTCAGATTTTTGCTTCATATTTTTGATCCATGATTTGTAAAACTGTGGTTTTCTAGCAAATCAGTGGAAAATCATTAAAGATTAAATTTAGAAAATACTGACAGACATTTCAGTTTCAGACTTCATACTCTACAGAAAATTCACGCTAACTAATATAAAACCTGTTATTCTATCAATTTTCTAAGTTTGTAGACTCCTATACATAGCACAAGCATAAAACTATAATTCAAAGTGGAAAGGGATAATGAAACAGGGGGAAGCTCAAGAAACAAAGAGAGACTGGGATTTTAGATGCAGGTCTTTAAGGAGAATAACAATAATCACACAGAATATTATATCCATGAAATAGCAGAAAGTATTCTAAGAACTAAACCAACATGTGGATGGAGAAAGAAGATTCTGCTGATAGGGATGACTGCAATTAGGAATACAGACTATAGGCAAGAGGGGGCTGGAATTTATTGGTGGAAACTGGCAAGGGAACCAAGGTATTGGGAGCAAATAACTAGAGAGGGAAAGATGATAAAATAGGAAGACATCCAACAAACAAGTCAAGACTTCTAAAATGTCCAGAAATATGCACCGAAGAAGGGTACTGACCTGAAATCTTTGCACACTAAAATTTCTGGGCATCTTGTTTGCTGGACATTTTGTATTTGTCTTTGACATCATTTACCACAGTTTTCTGGCTTTTTGGTTTTACAATGGGAAGATGCCAAGAATTTATTTGGACTGAAGGTTAGAGATTGCTTTCCCTATTAGGGATTGATATCAGAGTATAGGCAAAGAGAAAGAAATAGTGGGGTCCTAAACGAAAGACCAGCACCGGTAGAGTTTTTAATAGAATTTAGAAAAGAAGCTGCAATTAAAAAAGGAATAATTAGTAGCGCATATAAAATATTGTATGATAACTATAAGAATCAATCAAAGGAGGCTAGAAAGGATTAAGAGAGACTGGATAAGCAGTTCACAAAGAAACAATGGGAGGATATACGTATGTCTCCCAAATATGCAACAAAATCTAGAAGATTTAGGATTTTTGTCAGGAAATGTTTACATAGATATTTTTATACCCCAAGTAGACTCCATAGAATTTTTCCTCAGGTAGACAACAAATGTTGGCGGTGTGAATGGGAAGAAAGAAGTAACTGGGAACATATTTTCTGGGAGAGCGATAAGTTGACAGACTTTATGGATTCCCTGCGGGATGCACTGTCGGAGATGCTAGGTGGTCTGATTGGTCTGACAAGGGAGATGATTTTTCTGAGTGAGCTATGATACAGAATCAGAACTGCCTAGACATGCTAAGGCCTTGCTGTGTCAAATAATGGTGGCTGCCAAAAAAGCAATTACTAGAAAATGGAAATCAAAATCTAAACCAACTTTACTGGAAGTAGTGAATATAGTAACAGAGACAAAACAACTGCAATTGAGATCTTTAGAAAAGGGTAAGAGCAACATACATAGAAAAAATGGGAATTGTGGGAACAATGCATACATGGGAGGAATGAGGTTTAAAAAGCAGCATGACTTAAAAGAGCTATGTAATGTTTCAGTGAGAAAGATTGGTTAGATTATAAGTGATGTACAATGTTTGCAACTGGGAGTGTGTCAGTATGGTTTGTGATGTAAAATGCTTGTAACTAGGATTGTGTCCGTGTGGTTTGTTTTCATTTATAAAAATGTATGATTGCCTATGTAGTACGTGATAGTTTACTAAAGATGTTTCTTGTTTAAAAAAGGCAGGAATTTAATAATTTATGCAACGTTGCTTGGATTGTATGATATATAGCAATATATGTGAAGCATAATGTAAATTTGCCTATATCACAAGTGATAATTCAATAAAGGTGTTGGGGGAAAAACTTTCTAAGTTTGTAAGAGCAATATTTAAAAAAGTGTCCTTATGCATTTGTTTCATTTTTATTTAATTTTTTTGCTCGAAGAGGTATGTTTGTCCTGCAAAATTTCATCTTATCAATATTTCCCATTTAAAGCAAAATTACGAATACAAATTAGGGGACAAAATGCATTTACATTTTACACAAAATTACATCGCGCCGAGAATGATTTACTCCTTTCACGTAAAGACTTTTATAGCTAAAAAATAATTGTAGTAAGTGAGTTTTAAATTTAAAACAACATTTTACGCTTACAAATAGCACAAATTAGCCATTAATATATAGCGTTGTTAAAATAAAAATGCCTATACCTCGTCACTCAGAAACTGCACGTGAAGATATGAAACACCAGAAGACCAACCACCCTTCCTTTTCCCGCTAGACAACTGATCGATTAGCCCTCCTCAACCCCTCCCTTTCTCCGCCCTATGGCGTCAGTTATGACGTCGACAGGGTCTGTTCAGTAATGGGAAACTAGCCACGAACGATGTGTTATGGATCTGTTACGGGATCGCTGAGTTCTGTCATTCCCGGGGGCAGTTGTGCGACCTCGGTCCTAAACGTATGCCTGCTGCGTTCTCCCTGGTGGGGATCGTATCATGTCTGGCAGGCGTTGTCAAGGCTCTTCGGGTTCGGCAGCTGGTTCTGCTTCGGGAGATACGGCCCTATGCGGAGAGCCAGCTAGGGAGCTTTTCGAGGCCTGCAGGAATGGAGATGTGGAGCGTGTCAAGAAGCTTGTAAACCCGGAAAACGTAAACAGTCGAGACACCGCAGGGAGGAAATCGACTCCACTTCATTTTGCTGCAGGTAAACAATTTGTTCATGATGAAAATGTCAGACTTTATGTGTATGGAAGATGTCTTTAGGATCAGTAAAGCCCTTGTGTATTATGACAAGTATTACTATGGAACAAAACTAAAGCTAAAAAGTGTTGGGATATGTTTGTAAGACCGCAGGTGAATGCTTGATTTTTATTAGTTTATTAGCAGTTTGTCCGAAGTATTTTACCACTTTGTGCGAAGTTCATCAGTTGTAGTGTTTGTAAAATGCATGAGTGTTCTTTACAGAGTGTCCAAGTACCATTTGAGTTAGAATGATTATAAGCAAATATGGGTTTTTCTTTATGTTGTTGCATGTAGTATTTTGTGAATACACTTACATTTTTTGTTTTATATGCATCAGCATTGCTGTGTCAAGCATTTTGAGAAAGTAGGGGAGATGCCCTTATAATTTACCATTAGTGATGGATAATTGAAATGAAGGTCTAGTGCTTCAGGTTGCACCTCTAAGCTATTCTTTGGTGTCACAAATGGTGGATTCTAGTGATCAGTTTGTGGTTAGCATGTTAAGTGCAGTACCATTTTATGTATTATGATTAAATGTATTTCTAGGAAATTCTGACTTATTGCAGGCAAACTTATTTTTTATTTTTTTATTATTTTTACATTTGACCGGGCTAGTCTAACTGGATATATGTCCATTTTCAGTAGAGGCCTGGGGAGAAAAGCTCCAAGCACTAGCAGTGACAAGAATACAGTATATAGTATTAGTCAAATAAGTTACAGTACATTTTCTTTAAGCATAGCTTCCCTTATGTTTTGTACTCTAAAATGACACATAATCACACTCTAAAGTGATAAATCCATTATTTTTGAAAAAGATATTCCCATGCATTTCTAAACATCCTGAACACTTAATAATTTTGTCTCCTTAGTTTGTCATCGTCACAGAATGGTAAAAAGCAGTGTCTAAACTGCTGAAATTATTCCCCTTCCTGAACTCTCTGTTCTTGTTAAACTTGATTTTTTTTTTTTACCTTTTACCAGCAGTTCCACAGTTTGCTAAATTTATGTAAGAAGTTATCCCATAAACATTTTCCTTTGTTTAGTGATTATCTCCCAGGTAACTCTCAGCACTGATTCTGACCCACTTTCAACATGATAATAGCTCTCTTCTTCATGCTGCGTATCATATTGTCCTAACATGTTAAGGGACTTAATGTGCCTTTTTTTTTTTTTTTTTAATCTTACATGATATTTTGATAGACTTCAGTGTCTCTGCTACTGCCTTTCAGGTCAGATTGACAGACTAAATGTAAATGATGTCCCTTCATTCCCATGATTTTTCTCTCTCTCTCGAACCCTATTAAAGATCAGATTTTGGCCCTTGCTCATATTATTCCCCTCTTTGTCAGTGGTCCCATGTATGCTATTCTTAAGACAAAGTAACCATAACCTTTCGACCTCTTAGTGCAAGAAATGTGGACAGCACCTAAAATGGGTGTAAAGGAACAAAATTAGGAACAGTTTTTAAATACTGCTCTTATAAACTTAGAAAGTTGATAGAATAGCAGGATTTGTCTTAGTATGCATTTTCTGAAGGATATGAATCTCAAATGTGTGTCATTATTTAGTGACTACAGTCCTCGTTGGTTTGCCAGAAAAACACGTATTATAAGGAACAGCCCAAAAATATGAAGCAAAAATAACACAGTACAAAACGTCATTAACACACAAGGTGAAGATTGTGACCAAATTTTACTGTTAATTTAGTCAAATGTTCAGAATTACTTGGGTGGATTTCTTAATTCGGTTCACAGTGAATGACCTTATACTTAATATCTCTAAAATTAACCACAGTGCCAGTTAGCATCTCCCCCTAAAATGACCACTGCTGTTCCTCTGGGCTAAGCCCATTATACAGGAAATCAGCTACAGGCATTTTGGACTAAATATCAACTTCTCTTAATTTCTGGTGTCATGTTTCTTTTGCTGTTTTGTGTTCTAAACAAGTTAAAACAGACCTACAGATTAAGATGATTATTTCCTCTTAAAACATGCACATCCGTCTGTGAGAATGAGTTGTTTTAGGTAACTTTTGTTATAATGCCTTATTCCTCCTTTTAAGTCTTTTTACATGTCTTGAGCAACCTGCTAATATGTTTTTACATTGTTTCTAGCAAGTTGCTTTACTTTTCTGAGTATACATTACATTTCCTTAACATTTGTGTTTGAATCCTCATAGTCCCTTTGATCACTGAAATTATTTCTTTTGTTGACGTTTGTAAACTTTGTTCTACATTGTGGAAGTCTCAACGGTGTTTATTTCCTACAGTATCTGAGCAGACCTTCTAAATTTGACTTTTTATATGTTTGTGCATGTTGTCATACTATTATCAGTGTAAATGACTGCATACTGTGCTGTATTGTTATAAATCAGTAGTATCCATGGGCACTCTGTTCTCTAAATATCTACTGTTTGCTTCACCATGGCAAATCAAAAAAATTGTGTAAATTGTGGTGAATAGCATATGCTTTTAAAAATTGTGGTGAATAGCATATGCTTTTAAATTTCAGACTTTTTACCATTTAAATGATTAACTTGTTTTAAATTTAAGAAACATATTCTGTACAGTCAGTATCTTTTTTTGAGAAAAGTTGCACAGTCCATATAGTGAAGTAGTGGGCAAAGTCTGTAGCAGCAAAGAGCCTTAACCACAGAAGTACTGTATTTTTAACCAGATGTTACACTTATTTCAGATAATTTCTGTCTTGCTTCTTTTGGTGAAGGGCGCTTGACAGCATTTGCCTAGTTAATGACAGGTATAGGTAAACTGCCAGGCTTGATGTTTTTAATTAAATTTTTTTTCATACTTTCGGTTTTGTTAGTTTGCATCTAGACTGTTACATAATAGTTCTAAGCTTGATTTTTAATACAAGAAGTAAACTGTAAAAGTGAAGGTGAATATTTTGGTATTTTGTTGTTAAAACAGACTTTGAAAATAAAATTTCTCATTATCTAAGTACATAATTGAAGTGAGCACAAGTATATCTGAAAATTAAGTGACTGTAATAATTAGAAAGGGAATTCCAGGTAGCAGCAGCTTTAGAATAGAAGGAATTTACATGAAACATGATTTTAGTGGCTTGTGTGCCAACAGGGTCCTTTCTGTTCTGCATGTCACAATTGAGGATGGTAACTTTTGTAGGCTGTGAACTGCATGTGCTTGTTTTAAGGACTAAGTATTTTTTAATATGTAATCAGTCATCAGTGAGTGTTAACTGGATGGTATTAAGAGTTGCACTTAATAACTTGTGCGTTTTGATGTCTAGGTATCCTTAAGTTTTTATGACTAGTTAGTTCTACAGAAAGTGACTTAACTTTTGATTTTTTCAGAATTTTGAAACTTGATTTCTGCATAAATAGTTTCTTTAAGAGGGAATGTGATTCTGAGGTATAAGATTGTAAAATTGTTAGCTCTGAATTATTACAGAAATATTTTTTTGCCCAGGCCTCCGTTGAAAATGGGCTTGTACCCAGTCAGACTTTCATGGTAATCCAGATGTCAGTGAGTAAGTAGGCCATCACCCCCTTCCCATCCTATGGAACAGAGATATATATTGTGATACGTTTTATTTATTTCATTTATTTGAGATTTCAGACTCCACAGGAGCCCTGCATGGGGAGTTAAACCACTGAGGTTTAGCTGCAATGCTTTTAACACCTATTTGTGTCTAGAATGGCAGAAAAAATTTAGTGTGGGATGGGGTAGGGGGGCTTAGCATCAAGAATGCTTATAAACATTTGGAGATACGTCGATTCTGTGAAAGAGTTTAAAAAAAAACAGAAGAATGGGTTATTACTTGCTATACAAGTGAATACTGTCTCTAAATGATGCATTGGAAATGGTTTGAGAAGAAAAGGAAATTAGTATAAAGAATAAAATGCAGGATGCGATTTGCTTAAGGAATGGGAAGTCAGGGGTTGTTAAGTAAAAACACCACACAGCTCTAATTTAATGTAGTAGGCAGGGAAAAAAGCCTTAAAAGATGTTTAAAATGTATTATTTGTTGGATTAAGTGGTCTTATCCATTCACCTTTTGAAACAACAACCTGTGGTCAAAGGACAGAAAGTATATTAAGAGCTTACTATCAATGGCATCAAGTAAAGCATGAATACATGATACAATTCGGTACATAATGAATGCGACTTAATATGAATAGGATAGTATTAAAAAATTCAGGGTGCATTGAGAGAGCAAAGAAGAAATCTATATACATAAATACAGACCGAGGTATGCATGCAAAAGGCAACATAGTAATGTAGTACATGAACTTCTAGTATATTTTGAAGTTGGTTCTGGGTAGCAGGTGCTAGTCTAGAGAAGGCTGTCTCACCTACTTCAGTTTTAAATGGAGGGCACACAGGGAAGATTTGTTCTGTGTACTTTTGAGTTCATAAGGGATGTATTGTAAAGATAGTTTCACTCTTAGGGGAGTGGCAGTGCTGTGGTAGTAATTAGAATATGTAAACGAAAAGTGGCCATTTGGGGCTGTAAAAGACATTTAGAATTTTAGGAAACTATAATGGTGCATCTGGGGATCTTCTAATAAAATGAGTCAGCTGATTGTATTCTCAACAGTCTGTATTCTATGAGTATGCATAACTAGAAAGAGCCATATTCCATTCTGGGTATTTAAATAAATTTGGCAATGGTCTTCCAAAGCATTTGGTGGTGGTGGGGTGGCTGAAGTTGTAGCATAGCTTTAATTGAGAGAGGAGTTTACCACATACAAAGAATTTCTTACTAATATAGAGAGAGAGAGTATAGTCAAGTCTAAGGCCTAGGACCACCTGTTCAGTGCCATTGGGTATCACGGTCCCATAAGATCTGATAAGGGAAAAGGAGGACTAGTGGATAATTTTTTGGTTGAGGTGAAAACTGCGATCTGTATACTAATAAGCACAGAAGTGTTGTGCAGTGATCACCATAGGAGCATGGAAAATAAAAACCGACTCTGATAATTGAAGTTGTCGTAGAATGTGGTTTGCAAGTTAGAGTGGTTTGTACTGGATTGCAGGAGTAGTGTATCACCTGCATTAAAATGTGGTAGTTTTAGGAGGAGGGTGTTGAAAATTATAGAGTAGAGGACCTAGCACAGAGCCTTGAGATGCACGTTTTAAGTGTAGCAGCAGTAGAGTATCAGACATTAAGAATTCTGTGTTTTTTTATTTCAGAAGCCCTTGTCATTGTCAGGAGAGAGACCTGCAGGAATGAGCCCCTCATTCATGTTGCAATAAATATTGCCATTACTAGTGCAGTGAATGTACTGAAGGTGGTATTGAAAGATATGCTGTGCATTACATGGCATGCCATAACATTTGGACCACTTTAACAGCTGTCATACAGTTAAGATATCTTAACCTGAATTTTGGTGGGGTCCCAAGAGTCCACAGGCATTTTTCTGATCTTGATAGCATTAATGTGATCTTTTTGGAGAGTTATGGGATTTTCTTTAGGGACTGGTCCGCATAGAAAATTTTACATACTGTTGTCTGTGCAGTTACAGATGTGTGCATCATAAATAATTTGATTACTGTTTGTCAACAAACACAGTATTTTAATAATTAATGAAAAGGTTTGCAAAGCTTAGAATTTTTCCACAGTAGCTCTGATGCATCATCAGATGGGGAGGGGTGGAGCTAATGGCAAGAGATCAAGAAAAAAGTCTGGAGTGCTTTGTCGCACCTTGGCTGGAGAGCCTAGAGCAGTGTGAAGGGTCTGTAGCAGCTGTAACAATGTTATGTTGAGGTCACAATTTTAGAAAATTATGAAATTGTTCTCAATTGCACTAGTCAGTGGTCTGTCGCACACAAAAAGTATGTGCAGTTTTGGGGGTTCTGGTCTGTCTTTTAAAAAAAAAAAGACTTTTTAGGGGAAGCTCAGAAAAGCAGGAACCAGACTGGTATCCAGTATGTAATGAAAATGATATAATGGAGACATTAACTGTAACTCCTCCTCTAAGGCAGTGTTTTTAGAGAAACTCTACGATAGCTGGCTGTCACAGTACTAGAGGACCCCTGCCTTTTTCACCTACTGTAATTTTATAGTAGATGGTGCAATTCTGTTTTTTTAATTAATAAACAGTAACGTAGGATGTGTGTGTTGTATCACAGGTCATAACAGCATCACTGTAACTGCTATGTACACTGATGTTGCTAGGCAGTTGGACTTAGCCCATTTGTTCCATAGAGATGATAACATCTGTCCTTCATATCTGCTCTGTCGGGATAGGCTGTTCTGAAAGGCATCAGGGTGTTTGCATTCTTGCCAGCATCCCAGCAATGAGAGTTGATTTAGCCTAATTCCACCCTTTGGCCAGGGGAACAAGCTACCCATATTGCCGTAGGGTCGTACAAGCTCCTCGTCATGATAAGCGCTTCCACTCACTTGCTGATATGAGGGCTGCTACCATAGTGGTTTGATTGACCAAAAACCCACCCCCAGAATGCTTACTCCATCTTGCACCTCTGGGGGACATACAGAAAGCATGCGTCCCAGTCTGCGTGAAGCTGCTTATTGAACTTGGGGGTCACCTCTGCTGTGCATTTTTGACTGGAGTTGCAAGTAATTTGCTTTCAGCTTCCAACAACATGTAAATGCTGCTGTAAGGTGATCCTTATTTTGTTTGAGGTGATCTGGCAGGGGAAAAATGCCAAGTCGGACAGCTTTAAACTCCACAGTTCAGCAAATGCTTTGCCATCCCTCCTTAACTCTATTTCAGTTAAAAGGTATGTCTGCTGCAGTTTCTTATTGAAGATTTTGTCCGAATACACTTTGTAATTTCAAGAAGTCTGCATGGGGTAGCTAAGTCACCGGGTTTTAAGAAACCTTTTTATTTTACTGTTTGTATTGGCATCTGTTAGTGCTGATCAAACAAATATGCCTGCATCTTGGGGCCTACTTGTAGGTGGCACAAAGAAATAACTTGTAATTCTGTGTCTGGTCTGCAGATGTAGACTGTTCTTGTACGTTGAGCATCTATGGCTGCAAGCCTTGCCTTTTCCCTTTCTGTAGCTTAGCAAGACAAAAAAATGTCATTGCCACAGTCAGTGGATGGACTATACTGAGGATCTGATTCCTTGACAAGAAAAAAATTAAGCCACCTGAGTTAACTTATTCACAAATCTGTAGTATAATATAGTAGAAAATGTTTGAAGGAGTAAGATTATTTCTGGAGGAACTGAGATCCAAAAACACTGCTATGGGGGATTTACATGATGACTACATAAGAAGTGTCTTTCTCTGTCTGTGTCATTTCCCTAGAAAAAGTGTTGCTGACCCATAGAGGATGATATAGTAAATGGTAGCATACTAAAGAAATCATTAGGTTGAAGTGTGGGGTGGAGGTTGAAGACCTCCTAAGCTACTAAATTCCTTAAGTCTGTCATATTTGCAGAAATTGCTAAAAAAAAAAACAAAAACAAAGTAAATTATTTAAGGAAACAAAGATACTACCTAAACACCCTAGATCGTCTAAATTGGCTGCTTAAATCCAAATCTGCAGTTGGTTTAAATGAACAGAAAAGAAATGAAGCATGGACCACATTTCTCATTCACAGTCTTAGTGGTGTCCATTTCTGTGTCCTCAGGGATTTAAGTACACCAGGCCTATCTGTTTTCTTATTTCATTTACTTTTTACTCCCCATAGCTGTTTCTTTGGCTCATTCCTAGGTTTTTTACTGGTTTACTGGGTCTGTTGGATCTGCTTTGGTCTCCTCTGGGCTAACCTCAGTCCATGACAGGACTGAGAATGGGAACCTGCCGAGTGCTCTAATGGTTTTCTCTTGCCCTGGTGCAAACTTGTGCCATCATCTGGGGTGATCGTACATTGGTGCATGCTGGAATATTGTCCCCCGTGTGATGCAGCTCAGCCACTGCTCATGCCTCCCACTGGCAATTCTCCTTTGTGCCCTCCACTGGACATTCCCAGATATGTGCTTTCTTTCTCTAGGATGGGTCCACCCACCCTCCTATGCCAGTATCTCGGTTACATTAATCGAACATAGGTTATCCGGGTTGTATGCAGGGCTTTCTCTGTACATGGCATTGGCCTGTTGACTGATTTTTGATCTCTTTGCAGTCTTGGCATACACGATTGCTTTTAGTCCAATTCTGAGACATCTGTTTACTGCAAAAAAACATCACTTTGACTTTATGGCCTTTTTGTTGATAATGTGATGTCTTTGCTGTTTAAAATTGTATCCAGTTTTGCCATTGCTTACCTTCTAAGAAGCAAGAAACTTAATTTTGTAGCTGCAGCTGCCATCTGCAGAAGTCTTTGAGGCAATGAAAACCATAGTCTCCCCTTCTTTTCCCATCTTGAGGGTGACCAGGAGGATGTTTCAGAATTTTTGAGCCTGTGGGATGGAAAATGCTTTATTACTGCATTTTGGTAAAGAAGTGGTATGGTCAAGTGACCCAAATGAGGTCAAGTTTCCTTGTTTTGAATTGGAATTTTCCACTTGATTTGACAGATGTAAACCTTGTTGTATGTCTTTCTATGATGCAAAAGTTTGACTTCTGTGTTTGGAAATCAAATATCTTTTCTAAAGAAGGTAGTGGTGATCCATTTTACTGTGGAGTTCAACACTAATCGGCACTCTGGGTTTAACCTGCAAAAAGCGCAAGTATTTCAGGCAGTTTGCTGAATGTTCCAATATTGATGTAAGTAATGGTCATTTCCTAAAGCAGGAGCCCTCTTATGTTTACAGGACTAGACGTTTTATTGCTGTTGGAGTGTCTGCAAGCCGTGTAAAACACTGGGGAGTAAACATGTAAGTTCATAGGAGATTATTGGGCTAATGTCTTAAGACCATTTACAAGCCTAGCCAATGTTATCAGATTTTATCCAATATAAGGCCCTTAGGGGCTGGAGGATGGCATGGGTTTGAGCCTATACCATGAGTGCCGACTTGGCCAACAAATCAAATCAAAATATCATTTTCGTAGACGAGATAATCCTAGGCAGGCTATACAAAATAATTCAGATGTATAAATGAAATTTAAATCACAATATGATAGTAGTACAGTTCACACATTTGCATTATATTAATATGAAAAGTTTGCTTATTAGTTGACAGTAAAAATGCTAATGTAGTATAATTCATTGCAAATGTTACGTAGTTAGAATTGTCCTACAGATTGTGTGAGCTGCAATATGTGTCAGATTAAACTGTCGTCTCCTTTTAGAAGTTGGCATAACAAAAAAGTTTTTGCAGGGGGACAAGCCCTGTACCCTTCATGCCTGCCTATTATCTATACCAACTCGGAGATCACTTCACATTGAGGAAAGGGTAAACGCCACTCCCCCAAAAATACCAGATTCCAGGGAAGAATCTGGTTAAACGTTTCAAACTTGTCTTAATTTTGATGATCTGGCAGTTTGATTTGACAGGGGCCCTTGGGCTGATATGCTTTCGCAAATCATTAAGTTCTCCATTGTACATGAGCTTTTGAGGTGTGATTTTCTGCAGTATATTTAACATTAAGGTTGAAATTGGCCTTTTTTGCTCGTTTGAAGCATTTTGGTCCAAGTTGGGGTAGAGCAGCATGATTGTGCAATATTTCCACAGATCTGAGAAAACCCATGAGAGTGTGTGTGGAGGTGTTGATAGTGAGAATACTAGTACATGTATCGTAAGACCTTATGAATGAGGTGCAGCCCACATGAACCGGTTAACCCTGGAGTTGGAATCTACTTTGGCCAGTGACTTGACATTGTTTTTTGTTCATTACAGCTGAAAAGTTAAGGCAGAGTGATTGGTGGTGGTGGTGGTGGTAGTAGTAGTGTCAGGCAAAGTGCTTGCATGTTTGTTTAGCAGCTTGGCTAACCTAGGTTGCCCATGACTGAGTTTGTTTTCCATTTACTTTTAGCATTACTACTTGAATGCCAGAAAATATTGGTGGCAGTAATGTTGTTTGATTGTGTTGCTAAGGATTGATGACTGCTTTCACTTTCGAGCTACAAAGTGACATTTCTGTTTGATGCAGCACTCTCCACGAAACTGATTTCCTGCCATAATCATTTGGAAATGTATAAACAAGGTAGACTATCATGCCTTGAGAAGGTTTCCTTTGCTTTTCTTGTGTCTTGTAATTTTCTATGAAAAAGAGTACTTGTTTCAGCATGTTTTTGTATGTGTGCATGAGCATGTAATTGACTAAGCACTTCAGATAGTTCTAAGAAGAGCACTGCACTGAGTAGTGTATAGTTCAGGAAATCATAATTTAGCTTGAAGAGTTAAAGGAGTGCATTGGTGTCCTGGCTTTTGCAAAAGTCTTGCTGAGTGTCTGTAAACAAGATTGGTGATGGTACTTGGTTACTTGTTTATACACCACTTTATGAAGAATTCTTTGGTGGTGAATTGGTCTGAGGCTACTTGGTTGGAGAGAGAACCATTTTTTTGTAAAGAATAATTGATGGAGATTTTAAGTTAAGCTTGACTGTTACCCCATTGGAAAGAGAATTTAATTAGTCCTCTGGCAGTCCATTTTGATTCATGCCTTGAAGGGGATGGTAGTTGTTTCAGGGGTAGTATTTTAGAGAAAGCTAAAGCTTTCCATGGCATGGTTTTAAAGAATCAATTACTTTATAAAGAGGCAGTTTTTATTTTGAAGTTTGGAACACTTGATTCCCAAGGGCTTGTAGGTTGATTTTAATTGGAAATTGTTACTATAGCCTTATTTGATAATTGTTTAATTATATTATACTGATCCTTGTTAGTATGGTGCATTTTAGTGCATTTTTGTGATAGTTAAAACAACTCATGAAAGACAAGTGTCTGAGGCGCTAGTGTTATTGTAAAAAAATTGGTTTGGATTTGCTGGCATTTATATGTATTCTTTGGTAGTTTGGGATTATTTATGGCCAGCGATCATGCTTTTCAGATTCCCTGCATATTTAGGGAAGAGAGTGGAGATGGCACACAGAGAACAATGGACCATTGCATCTCCCAGACATCCAACCGTCTCGTGGATCGAACAAAATGTATCTAGGACTGGTGAAACATCGAAGATTTGGGAAAGATTATTGGAGGAAGGCTGTCAGAAATGAACCTGTAATCCATTTACATGCGTGGCCCAAGGTTACAATTTACAGCCCTATTCAGAATTACAAGGTATTGTTGATTTAAATTAGAATGTCTGCTTTACAAAGGAAGTACTAGTTATTATAACATTGTTAGTCTGCAGAGATATTTAGAGTTGGACATTACCACACGAGGGTTAAGGGCTTTCAAAAATTCTTCAGCGCCTCTTGACTCTGCAGACAATGATAATAAACAGTTTGATAAGAGATGGATAGCAGCTGCTCATCGATGTGCATTAGAATGGGTTGCTATACTTATAGAACGTGATCAAGTTAAGCAACGGAAAATTGGAGATTTCCTTAACTTGTACCTCCTTGTGTTCCCAGATCAGTGCTTCACGATTTGAGTAATTATCAGGTGGTATTTATGAGAAATTGCAAGTTGCTATTCGAGAAACTATAAATAGAAAGATGAAAAAAACTACATAGAGATTTGCGAGACTATAGCAAAGGTACCATCTTCAAAGTGAGAGTCAAAAATGGGCAACAAGGGGGCAGTCATTCCTTTGGAAAAGGAAATGATAGAAGGCGGCATGGCGTATCTTTTTGCTTCCTCTGAAGCTATGGACAATTCTATAAATTATGAAGCAGAGGAAGACTGTTATCCTCCGTTACACCCCCCCCCCGGCTCAGCAAAGTGATTATCTTCAGGAAAATTTTCTTAGTGAACAAGGGAGTGACAATTCTGCTTGAAAACATGGTCGGCCAGATACCAACAGAGAAAAGCAACTGCAACAGTATGAGAAGAAAAGGAAATGGTATTGAAGTTTGTTCTGGAATGACTGCTGACTGAATAATGTTAATCCTGGTTTAGGTCTAAAATTATCTGGTACAGTACTGACTGATGCAGTAATCTCGGTGCTCAGTCGTGGACTAAAATTTATTCCCACAGTGTTGCTTAGATTGTATTAAAATTTAGAAGTGTTTTTTGTTTTATTAGAAAGCCACATTTGCTGTCCTGTTTTTTTACTGAAGGTCATTTAAATGTTGATGGGAGTGACAATCCTTTAGTGATTTGGACGGTCATAGTGAAGACCTTTTTTTGCGACTCATTTTGTACACATTCGGAAGTGATACTTGATACTACGAATGTTTGTAGAAATAAGTTTATTCTTTTACTGATGAGACAGTACACTTTTTTTTTTAATCATCAGTGGTGAATTTTGCATTAGAATCCGCTTTTGCTGTGTGCTATAATTTAATGACAAATGAGTGGCTAGCACTTAAGGAATATGAGTAATGGGAAGGATTTGATTTTTAAACCTTCCATTAAGGGAAATAAAATTTTAGTAATTTTTCTCAGTATTCAAAGATGTGTTATGATAATTTGAATAATACTGAAGCTTATAGAGAAGCTGTTTTGTCGAGAGTGTGAGGAGACCTTAATTAACTTGTAAGACCAGATGAAAAGGGGGTTACAGGTTGGGTTATATCTCCTAATATAGATCTTGAGACAAAATGTTCGATAGAAGTATCTATGATGGCAAATCTTTATTGTTTGCCTAAAGTAAAGTACATAAAAGTTTAACAGACCCTCCTGGATGCCCTATAGTGTCGGCCAGTAATTATTTCTTAAATAATGTGGGAATAACGCTACATGGTTGCTTGTTAACAGCAGTAGAAAAGTTATCCTCTTACATAAATGACACATTTTGAAATTTTTTTTTTTTTTTTTTGAGAAAATGAAGGATTTTCAGTGGACAAATTCTAATTTATTGGGTGACAATAGATGTTAAAAGTTTATATACAATATTTAGCATCAGTTTGGAATCAAAGCTTTAAAGTACTTTTTAGGAGATAATCCACTGACTTATTTATTTTATTTTACATTTGTTGACCAGGATAGTCCGACTGGATACATGTCCATTTTAAGCGGAGGCCTGGGGAGAAAAGCTCCCAAACTTACAAACAGATAAAGACAAGTTACATACAGTGTATGCACAAACATATTGTATTAACATACAAGTTATAGTCTCACATTTCAAACTTGTGAAGAATACAGTTTATATACAGAAATATATACAAATATGTTACAATTTCTCTTATCAAACCTATAGGTGCAGGTTATATACAGAGTATCTGCAAAGAGGTTACAGTTTCTCTTTTCAAACCGGTTAGTTGCTATGAATAAGAAATTGCAGGGATATGGAAGTAGATGAGGCTTTAGTTGGAGTTAGAGCAAGGACATAACCAGTGAGTTTTGAAATACTGGGTTAGATTTTTTTTGAACTGATTAAGGGAGGGGTTCAGAGTAAGGTCAGATGGGAGCGAATTCCAGGTTCTGCGTACTGAATTTGCAAACAAAGATTCTTCAGATAGGTTGTTAGCTTTAAGAGATTGAACCAAAAGTTTTGTAGTGGAACAAAGAGGCCTAGCGTTTTTGTAGGGATGGATAATGTTTTTAAGGGAGGGTGTTTTTTCTGGATGGTTAATAACCTTGAATGCTACAGTAAGTTGATTGTTTCATGCTAGAGAGCAGGTGTAATTTCTTAGGTACGTTACCTTTAGATACAGGCATAATATTATTAATAAACTTTACAGTTACATTTCATGTTAGAGAGCAGGTGTAAATTCTTAGGTACATGGTACAAATTTAATATTTACAATATATACATGTGTGTGGTAGCCTATATATCATAGCTAGAGAGGCTAGTAATCATTGCTGGAGAGAAGTTTAGAGGTGAATTGAATTAGGCTGGGGAGTTCTAGCCAACCTAAGAGGTGTAGGTTTTGACAGTGGTGTGTCCTGTAGGGAGTTCCTGTGGCAAACCTGGCAGTTTGATTGTAGCAGCTAGAGAGTTTGCGGAGATCAGTTTTGTTCAAGTTGGTGAGTACTGGTGAGGCATATAGTAGAGTTGAAAGCAGATGGTACAGGCAGTGGCAGTCCTAGCTAGAGGGGTGAGAAAAGGTTTGTTTTTGTATAGGGAGCCAAGTTTTTTATTAACGGTTTTAATAGTTTGGTTTACATGCATATCACATTTGAAGTTGTTGTCTATTATAACACCCATGAGTGTGGTGTACATATCTGGTGAGATTATGGTCCCATTGTTAGATGTTATAGTAAATAAAGGTTGAGAGGATTTGCAAGTAGGGAAGAAGAGCAATTGCTTTGTTTTATTAGGGTTTAATATCAGCTGTTGATTAGAGATCCAGTTTTCCACTGTATTAAAGGTTTTCTGGGTCATTAAGGAGATCTGTAGGGGTAGAGGCTGAGCAGATCAGGATGGAGTTATTGGCATATTGTATACAGGTTGCTTCTGGGATTACAGTGTGGAGGTCATTAACAAAGAGGTAGAAAAGGAGGGGACCTAATGTGGAGCCTTGAGGGACACCAAGGGTAATGGGGAGAAGGGTGGAGAGTTTGTCATGCCAAAGGACAGCCTGCTGTCTTCCTCTAAGATAAGATTGAAACCATTGTATAGCATGGTTGTTTAGGGATATTTTATTTAGGGGTAAGTAAGAGTAGCTGGTGGTTAACCATGTCAAAGGCCTTGGAAAGATCGAGAAACAGGGCAGAAGATAGTTTTGTTGTTGTTACGGTTGGAATTTGACATTAGAAAAGGAGGCTGAGGTGGTACTGTGCTGTGGTCTAAATCCATGCTGGGAGTTGGCCAGAAGATTATTTTGAATAAGGTAGTGTAAGAGTTGTTCATGGATGCACTTTCCAATAATTTTAGCCAGAGGGGAAAGGATAGCTGTTGGTCTATAGTTTGACAGTTCAATGGAGCTGCCACCTTTATGGAGTGGTATGACATGGGATATTTTCCAGGTAGAGGGGATAGATGCTTCATTTATGGTTCTGTTTATCAAAATAGTGAGCGTATGCTATGACATCAGCAGCTGTTTGCGGGTAGGGAGGAGGTCAGCTGAAAAGGGTGGTTGGTTTGAGTTTTTTAATTAGGGCTCTAATGAGTGAAGTCAGAACTTTTTGGAAGCTAAAGGAGAGATTGTCACTGGGTTTAAGGGTTTCAGCGTTGGGACAAGTGGGTTTGTTTGCTAACAAGGGCCTGGATGGTTTATGTGAAGAAACTGTTGAAGGTGTTGGCAATGGACTCTGGCAGTTTTTGGGTAGGGGCTGAGGGAGTTGGAGTAGTTGATTGCCTTGGGTGGAGGAGTTTAATACCTGCCCAGAACTTCTGTGGCTTGCTGTGGTGTTTCTGCTGTAGATGACAGAAATAGTTTTTTTGTCTAGTAATTTTTATAACTTATTGTGTTGCTGACCTATATTATTTTTGTATCTAAAGTAACTATTTTGAGTTCAATGGGAAGATCTATCCTCAAAAGGACAGCTATAGTGGCATCTTTCGCCCCATGTATGCCATGATTGGAACTTTTTAAACATCATGTAGTTAAATGATCTATAAATCTGTAGTACTTAATTTTTTGTGTGAGGGTAGTGAAGCCTTAGTTGAGTTTTTTGTTCGTGATTTACACCACAATAGGTTTGGTTTGGAGTTTGATCTCCAAATTGGTGCTAAAGTTGTCTTTTTGGATGTGGAGTTGGGCCACAATAGTGGTATAATAAAAACAAATATTCATAAGGAATTTGGAAACCATCATTTCTTGGATGTTAAAAGTTGACATCCCCCTCATTTAATCAAGTCATTGCCTTTTAATTAATTTTTTACGTATCAGTAGATTATGTAATGACAAAGATGTTCTTTATGATGAATTGTTAAACACTCGTAAGATGTTTAAGCAGAAGGGATATGATGATAAACTTGTACAAGAAGCTATGGATACAGTGTTTTTAGGGCAATGTTATGCTGTACCACCTCAATATAGAGGCAAAACTAGGTCTAATGTAAATAGTAATTTGGGTAGTTCAACTTAGAAAATGTATTTTGTCACAACATATAATTTGGTTACTGATAAAGTGGTAGATATCTTTATGCACTATTGGAATTTTCTTTTAAGAAATAAGGACCTTGTCTGGCTTTTATCTAAAAGGCCTTGTGTTGGTCTTTTTAATAGAGGTAGAAGTGTGAAAGATATGCTTGTCCATAGTCGTTTTTGTTATCTGAAGTGTCATGAGTTAAACATCCCTCAAATTTGGGGTTAATACCATGCGGACATTGTTCAATCTGTGGTTGTACTGCACAGGCATTTATTTGTATAAACCGTATTTATTTTAGGCCAAGTGAATTTTGTTGTAATACAGAAGGTATTGTATAATATTAAAATGTGATTCTAATTTACTCAATGTGGGTAAAACCAAAAGAACATTTTAAAGTGAGTTTGCAAGAACATTTAAGGGACATTCCTCTGGTGGTCCATTTTGATTCATGCCATGGAGGAGATGGTAGTTGTTTAAGGGGTAGTATTTTAGAGAAAGTGGTTTTAAATAATCAGTTACTGTATAGGGAGGCGGTTTTTATTTTGAAGTTTGGAACATTGGTTCCTAAGGGCTTGAATGTTGATTTTAATTGGAAATTGTTACTATAACCTTAATTGATGATTGTTTAATTATATTAATTCTTGTTAGCATGGTGAATTTTAGTGTGCTTTTGTCATAGTTAAAACAAAAAAAAAACTCTTGAAAGGCAAGTGTCCAAGGCACTAGAGTGTTATTTTAATAATTGGGTTTGGATTTGCTGGCATTGTTGTTTTTTTGTTTGTTTGCTTGTTTTTATCTTCTTTGATGGTTTTGGATAATTTATTTAGTTTGACTGCAGCTTCCACAGGAAGGTGAAATTATGTTTTGTAGTGCCCACTGCAAGGACTTCATTCTATGGCAAGCTACTTGGTATAATCTATCTAGTGATTATGGAATGAAGGATAATGGCAAGATTTAGTGTCCGAGTCTGGGTTGCTTATTTAGTTTTTGACTCAAGGTACTGTGCTACAAAAATTAAATGCAGGTTCTTAAAGGATGCTTCAGTAGAAGTTTTAATTTGTACTCTTTCAGAGGATATCTGTCCTTTAAGAGCTGTTAAGTCTGAAGTAAATTTGACAGTTTTCTGAACTGTTCACAGAACAGTTGAAAATCAATACTTAAGAGTTCCAACTTTGTACGGTCATGCCAACAATGCCTAAACTTGCAGTTATTATTACTAAGGGGTTACATTCCTCACTCCTCTTCACTGTCATAGAATTTCAGTGTTAGAAGTGATTAGTTGGATAGGTGAATTGCCAAATGATGTAGCAGGCTACGATGGTCTTATGCCAAAGTTCTTTGAAACCTGTGATACCTTTTTATTGATGCTTCCATTCATTAACAAGTGAGAGGTTAATGTGTAGGGATGGTCCTTGACCTGTGCAAGTCATTCACATTTATTTCACTGCTCAGACGGAACTGTCTCTCAAAGGTATTGGAACAGACGTATCTGACAGCGAGTTTCATCTTCAACTTGTAGGAGTAAGACTGGCAGGTACTTAACTTGGCTCGTAAAACTTCCTTACTTATAATTCCCTGCACCCAAGAATCCCCGTCCTCAGACCTCTTGTCACGAGTAATGTTGGCTACCTTGTAAACGGTCCTTAAGCCACAATAGCAATACAGATATATAGCTATAGATTCACAGATGTGTGTATGTGCCACATTTAATAAAATTAGATATTTATTGTTTGTTTGATTTTATTGACTTATTGATTGAAGTGGTTTGTTCAGAAATCTTCCAGTTTGTCAGGTTAAATGTTTAAGCTCTTCTCTTCCAGTTTAATCCATTTTAATCCATTTATAGCGTATAACAAGTTATCTTGTCTGAGTAGGTTTGCCCATCCCTTGATCTTCTTGCTACCCTTTGTACTTAGTTTTCAAATGAGATAGAGACTTTCTGTAATGCATTTAGTGTTCACTAGCAAGTGTACTTTGCTTCACTATGAAGTATGTTTGTAAAGTTTTTTTCTCCTATATTGATGAAAAAATAACACTGTGCATCATCTAGTTTGGCATTCTTTTTAAAAGGTAAGTATTCCCATGCGTGTAAGAAAATTTCCCGTGGAGCAGAGTTCCCATACAACAGCGATTCCTTCACAGGGCAAGCATATTTTGTGTCTGGTGCATAATGAGGCAAATCTTTCTGAGGTTTATGCTGTTCACATGTCTTCAAACCTTCTACCTTGAAAGAATACAAAAAACATGATAGAGCTCAAGAAGTTAAGATCTACTGTAGCTTCTGATTGTGTTTTTCTTTCTTTCATTTCTAGGCACTTCCACTGAGAGAAAAGTTTCCTTTGACAGGAATGCGTCTAGTGTAGAGAAGAAGCTCGCATTGGATTCGGCCAAGAAAATTGTCTTGGTACCTTTCCCATTCAGTCAGGGTGCTGTTGTAGATTTGAAAAGAGACTACCCACACACTGCTGTTTGTCTTGAGAAAGTGGGATTGGTGGAGTGCGACCTGGAGTTGTAGTCTCCCATACCCACCTGTTCAGCATCTGATGGATCCCAAAGATCACTCTGTCCTCCTGGAATGCAAAAAGACGTAGCAGGCTTTTTTGAAATGCAGCAGATTTGGTCACTTGCCTCACCCCCCTACTAAAATCGGGGGCTGTCAAACGCTTCTCTGACAAATCTCCAGATCTTTTTTCCAGAATCTCTGTTCTAGTCCCATTGCTTTTTGAAGTCACTAATTGACCTCATTGACATGGCTGCTTTCAGGTTGTTGATGTCTTAGTTGCCTTGGCCAGTTTCTGCATTGGAACTGCTAGTGGGGGGTGAAATTTTATGGTGGTGGTTGGCCCCCTAATGCATCAGAGCTGAGTTTCACATCCCATAACTAGACCTTTTTTGATACTTTTTTTTATGACTCTTCTCAAGTTGGGATGCCCTTTCAGCCCCTGGGGTTGGACTTTGGGGATGGCCCCTGCAGTTCCTGGCACTTAAGGCTGGAGGCCTGTCATTACACCACTGCCAATCAGTCATATACTTTTGACGGATGCATTTAATATTACGACTTACTGTGGTTTATCATCATTTTTGGCATTGCTTTCCTTTTTTGCCCAGGATAGAGGAATTAAAAGGCCTCTACAGGATTACAGCTCTGTTTGCAGTTTTCCTCCTCCTTGACATTTTCCAAACCCCTCCTTGTCTCTAGAAGACTTCAAGTTTGTGGAAGTCTTACAACTTTAATACGAGGAAAGCTAAATAGCCACAAGCCACCCCCTCAGATTTGTTGTACTTCCTGGCAGTAGCCGCCCTCTCACTAAGCGCTTACAGTTTGTGTAGTTTCCTGCCAACAAAATAGTTAAACTGGTGGAGGATAATGCCTTTAAGAATTCCAGTCTGGTAGCTCCTGTTCCCAAGTGGTATCGTAGAATTATTTTCACTCCCACTCAAGGACTGCATCAGCTGGTCCTTTAACCCAGTGGTGAACTTTATGATGGTTGCTTCACTTAAGAAGGCTTCAGAGCCACAGTCTTAAGGATGTGCATCTCTTCACCCCCCCCCCCCCAAGAAGTACCACATTACCAGATTTGGGAAGTGAATGTACTTGTTCCCTGCCTTTAACTTGATGATGTTGGATTACTTAACTCACACACAGATTTTAGACTGATTTGACCAAAGAGAGGCTGAAGACTTGCCCAGTTCAAGCATTAAGACTAAATTACACTTCCTGTCAACATAAAGCTATATTTCTAAGCAGTCCATTTATCATTTGATTCACAGTGCAGTAATGGTTTTGCTGAGTCTTTGGGTACCGGTCTGTTTGTGCACCGTAGCATGTCTGTGCCTGAGTAAAGTTGCTGAGCACTCCAAAGTGTACTTTCAGTGCTTCATTTAATGGTATTATGCTCTTTGGGGAGTTTAAAAGTCAAATTACAGAGACAAGTCTGAGGGCAGTATTGTCTCCAAAGATGAAGCCATATTTCGGACACCAGAGCCCCCTTTTCTGGTAGGATGAATTCTTTGGTTTATTGATCAGTTGATTTCTGAGTTTCTAGTTAACACCACTGAGTATGCTAGAATTACCAGAATGGTCATGGCCTCAGAGGATTGTGATTATCTCAGTAGACTTACCTGGCGTCGTCGCCTCACAGTAAGACGCTGTCCGGTTCGATTCTCAGCTAGAGTGTCTTCTGCGTGGAGACATGCATGAATGGGCGTACCTTCGTTGAAGGTTGTGCGTCAGGGCTGGCAACTCGGCACGTAAAAATCAACTGCCAATCATTAGCGGACCTGAGTTCCGCTGTGGCGACCCCTAACCGGGAAAAGCCAAAAGACACAACAACACAACAACTTATCTGTGATCATGTGGCTGCTCTTCATTAGGAGGCCAGTTTTCCAGTCTCTTAAAGCATACCAAACTGCTTCACTCTGGAGGGATTTGGAGCTCACTTCTCACCATTTGCCCACATGGCAGACCATAGCAAGTGACTGATAAGACTTCATATCCAAAGGCTGTACAGTTCCCTTTTCTGTCCTCTTAGAGCAGTCCTCTCATCGTGATATCCTTTCCTGCTAAAATATTTGAATCAAAGCTTGCCTAGACAGATGATGTCCCTCCAGACCAAGAACACTTGGACCTCTGGTCCTTGACTTGAGTAGCCTAAACCTGCATGTTCTCAAAACGCCCTTTCAATTATATGATTCAGGCCCTCCATTCTTCCATTTTTGATGGAGGCTGGATGAGCTGTCTTAACCTCTTGGCTGCATACATGCACTTTAGAATAACAAAGGAGTCCATCAAGTTAATTTTAGCACTCTGTAGATGTACTCCTAAGAAGCTCAGTCTTGGGTGCCTGCACCACAAAATGTTTTTAAAAACCTGTTTCTCTGTCCACTGAAGCTTCTCTTTAAACATTTCTTTACAACAAGTCACCAGTTCTTAATTTCTGCATTTGGCCAAGAGGGAGCATTACATAGCTTTTAAAAAGTAACAAAATATCTGTCACCACTAGACATCTGTCTGCTTTGGTAGAAATATATTTTCCCATATAAATGTAGGGGTTCCATCTGACCAAATGATCTCTTCACTTAATCTTGTGCTGGATGTTCTGCTTTGGCAGTGTCCAAAATGCTTGCCGTAAGTGAAGCAAACTTGGGAGAACATGGCAGTGTAATACTTGTACAGTCTGATCAAGTTTTAAGTGTAGTTGCTGCTATGTTTTTAATTGATCTTGAGTTTCCCCAATGTTTTTGTTTCGATTCTTGCTGTCAGCCTTCAAAAGAGGAGGCTAAACAAATCCCCAAGTTTGTCTTTCTACATCCAAGGTTATTGGTGTGCCAAAGATCTGCTATTTTCTAAGTTTATACCTATTGTCCTAATTTTGAGTTTGTGGACTGTATCTTGAAGTTAGCCATCTTACCACATTCTCACCAAATTGTGATGGTGGCATACAATGCTGTCTTCAGATGTAAGCTGGTCTGTAACATACCAGTGCAGAGCACATTATTCCGGTTAGTTTTCTAAGTACAGAGCAAGAAGAAAAGGGGACATAGGGCAACCCCACTGTGTTTCTTTTAGTAATTCTAAATCTTTCTGATAGCCCCCAAATAGACTTAACCCAAGCCTCTGCTCACTAGTAGATACTCTCCAGTAAATTTTTGAACTTGCCTGGATAGTCCGTCATCCCCAATACTCTAAACAAGTAGTGCATTACACTCTGGAGTCATTTTCTGTATCAAGCGAGAGCAGAGCAATTTTCTCTTTTTCCTTCATATCTTGAATTATCACTAGGGTTTTGATGATGTCAGATTTAAAGCTTTTGTCATTTTGCCCTACTAACCTTTCTACTACATGGTTAGCATAAACATTAAAATTCAAAATTGTTATGGGCTAGTAGGAGTTAGGTAATTTTAAGTCCTTCCCTTCTGTGTTAGGCAGATCGTGTTTACCACCACATCAGGATAGCAGTTTGCCTCAGCCACCGGAGAGTTACTCTGCTGTGGCCATTTGTTTTGCCTCAGACCACTCTTATCTTTCCACATGGATCCATCTGGTGTAGCACCTACAGCCACTATAGACTGGAGGTTAGCCACACCCTCTGTGGGCAAAGGAGAGGCACTCCTGTCAGTCCCGGGTGAGGGAACAGAGAAGGTTTCCCTGTTGTGTCAGAATGCTTTGCCTCATTCCTGGGGAAGCAGTGGCTGCCATTAGTAACACAGTTGGCCCATATTTCCTATAAACAAAAAAGATGTATCTACACCTCCTCAAATTCCTTTGGATATGAGTAGCTAACTGGGACTGGCAGAGGGTTAAATGCAGGTTATTGGTACCTCTTGTAGAGTAGTTTCTGGTAAAAGAAAGAGGGATGACTCTCTCTTCCTGAAGAGATTCAAGATTGTGAATTTAAACAGGAAGATGCAGGGATGGATTCAGGGTTTTGTCCTCAAATTTCTGATTCAGACTCTGAGGAGAGCTCTGTTTCTGATTCTCCCTCTGGGTTTTTTTCCTGTCTGAGACTACTGCTACAGTGGTCTGTAGAAATCAAAAAAGAATCAGCTTACTTTTATTTTGTTCTGAAGGATTTTACCGGTTACTTTTTAAATTTGTCTTATTTATGATTAATCCAATGACCTGCTACAGGGACAAAACATTGACCTTAAAAACTTCTATTCGCTAAAACAATGTTCATACATGTGTATTATACCATGACCCCCCAAAACGTGCACGCTGATTGGCCAGCGTGCCCGTTGTAAATCAAGTTATACTAATGGAAAAAGGTCCGGTCGCCCGGACTTTTTTCCATTAGTATAACTCGTTTTTTTAAAACACTGTCTCGCTATGTTAAATGGGTTTAACATGGCGAGGCTTTTAAAATAAGCAACGGAGATCTCCGTTGCTTATTTTAAAGCGTCTCGCCATGTTAAACCCATTTAACATAGCGAACAGTGTTTGTGTTAACGGAGAAAGCAAGATCTCCGTTGCTTTTATCTCGCTATGTTAAATGAGTTTAACATAGCGAGACAGTTAAAATAAGCAACGGAGATGTCCGTTGCTTATTTTAAAACTGTCTCGCTATGTTAAACTCATTTAACATAGCGAGACACTAAAAGCAACGGAGATCTTGCTTTCTCCGTTGCTTTTTGCTCAACTCTGATGTACTGCGCAGGCGCGCAGTACATCAGAACTGCCGCGGATGCCAGACATCTGCGGAAGGGCAGTAAACAGGCATTATACTATGCCATTATTTAAGAAAAGTAATAGTTTCTTTTCTTAAATAATGTCATGGTATAATAGCATGGGTAATGCTAAATTTACCCACGGTTGGCTTTGTTTGGTCCCTCGGGCTTCGCCCTCGGGACCAAACCACGCCAACCGTGGTTAATTTAGCATTACCCACACCCAGGCGTGGGTTATTGCTATAATAGAAATTGCAGTTTAAGGGTCTGATCATAAAACTGCAGTAGGACTGTAGTGTCTATTTCAGCAGGTGAAGTTGTTTAATTTGTCAGTTTACTAGTATAGCTATTTAAACTAAAAAAAAAACAAAAATAAACTTATCTGCAGCGTAGTGAGTTGTGGATATTTATGTACTGCATCCAGCTGGCTTTGAAACCTATGAGATGTTCATCGTGTTTCACTGTTGCAGTCATGACTGTAGGGTTCTCCCCTGCCGGCAGGCAGTCCTCAGTCGGCCAGAATCCCAAAGTCTGGGTCCGGCATCGGCTGTTCAGCCATGCTCCCTGACGTCAGAGTGCCAGGAGTACAAAGCTGACAGCCGACGCCATGTTCTCCAGTCTTTCTTGCCGTGCGGTGATAGCAGTTCGCAAGTGCCGGTCTGCTGACTCCTGACAATTTTTTTCTAATAAAACTTCAGTCCAAAGACTTTCTTCTCCTACTCAAAGCTAAGTACCCCGTTGGGGAAACTTTTTTCTTGCTCCAGTCTGATGTCAGAAAAAGTTAATAATTGTATTTCATGTGGGAAGCAAATACCTCATAAGGATTTTCATTCTTACTGTATTCCTTGCTTAGGCCCTGACCACGACGTAGCTAGTTGTCGGTTTTGTGCTATATTCAATCAACGTACTATTAAACAAAGGTAAGATTTTGCTTTTCATTACTTCGGTAGGCATTTTAATTACAAAATGTCGGATACGGTTCCGGCTACCGGAGTTCACAAACAATGCAAGGACAAAGACAGGCCTCCGAGGTCCAAATGAGACTATATCGCACAAGCGGAGCCAGCTTCAGGTTCGGCCGTAGTCAGTGAGGCGCTTTTGCAGCCCCTGTCGTCGGCCATTTCGGAACAGATAGCCGAAATGGACTCCCACGAGGAGCCAACTAGGCCTTTGAATATTTCAGTTGGACCTTCGGACAGTGCTCCTTCGGATGGGTCCGGAGCCGCTGTGCAGGTACCAGCTTCCGAAGGGGTTTTCAGGCCTACTCAGCTTCTTATAAAGGCAAAGCCAAAAACAAAGGCAAAGACTCCTTCCAAAACAAAGACTGCAACCCAGGCCTCTTCTGATCCGGCTCCCAAGTCTCAGAAACAGTTACTTAAAATGGCGGAGGACTTACTTACTATGATTAGGGGTTCACATCCCCCTCCAGATAAAAGGCCAAGGCAGGAAGTTTATTATAACTCCTCTGATCAGGCTTCTTTTTCTTCTGTTTCTTCTTCTGACCAGGAATATTCTTTTCCTCCTTATGAGGATTCTGATGCTGAGGAATCCATTCCTTCAGCTTCTCCCCCTGAGGATTTCTGTTTTGGGGAAACTTTGCATGAAATGAGGGAACATTTCCACTGGGAAGGACAGGAGTACTCGGAATCTAAGAAAAGACTAAGGGATTTTCTTCTTCTTCCCCAACATAGGCCCCTGGCTATTCCTCCTATTTTGGATATTGTGGATGATGCTTTTTCGGAGGCTAACTTAACTCCTGATTCTTTTCCTCCAGCTCCTGTTAAGCCAGACAGATACTATAGGGCTCCTGATTCCCACCAGTTTTTATTCAAGAACTCTACTGCTGACCCTGAAACCATTTCTCAAGGTCCTAAGGGCGTTAAGGCCGCTTCTGCTAAAAACCCCATTCCCACTGAGAAGGATTCTAGATCTTTAGAAAAATGGGGCAAAAAAGTGTACACTTCTGCTACTTTATCTATTAGGGCTTTAAACTGTCAGTTTCATATGCTGAAATACCAGCAATTTCTCCTGTCTGTTTTAAAGCAAAAGCTAGCTTCCATTTCCGCCTGTGCAGATGATAAGGATCTACATGACGTATTGCATGCCACTGAACAAGTTGGGAAGCATGGTTTACACTGTGGATTTGATGCCTTGGAGGCTTCCTGCAGGGCTGCTGCCTCTGGCACAGTAATTAGAAGGCATGCATGGTTAAAGGAACAAAATTTGCCAGATCAGGTAAAGGCTAAATTATTGGATGCTCCTGTTCAGCATAATGTTTTATTTGGATCTAAAGCTGAAGACGTGATTAAAAAGATGGAGGACAAGGCAAAGTCCATGCAAACAGGTAAAGATTTCTTACAAGTACAGCCACCCAGATTTAGCAGGAATTGGCCTACAAAAAATTGGTCCTTTCCCAATTTAGACAGGCCTTAGAGGGGTAGATATAGATGTCCCCGAGGTAGGCCTCAAACGCAAGCCTCTTATAGACCAAGACAGTGGACTGCTTCCACCCCTAGGGGAGGAGAAGACAGGTCGCAAGCTCATAAAAACTAACTCAATGACTCCCTCTGCTGGGCTGCAGGAACTTCTTGCCTGGAAGCCCCTCTCGGAGGAAAACTTTCTCTTTTTCATCTAAATTGGACTCATATAACCCAAGACAAGTGGGTTCTAGATGTGGTTTCAAGAGGTTACAAATTCCATTTTCATACCCCACCAAGGCCAAGCGGATGGCCAGATCTTCCAAGACATCAATGGTCAGAGGCATTAAACCAGGTGGAAGCTCTCTTGGCTATGAAAGCCATAGAACTAGTTCCACTTTCAGAGATGGGACAAGGTTTTTACTCAAGGCTCTTTCTAGTCCCCAGGAAGCAAAATTCATGTTGACCCATTCTGGATCTGTCAGTCTTGAACACTTTTCTAGAGATACCAAAATTCAAGATGCTTACTCTACAGCAGCTACTGCCAATGCTGACCAAAAATGCATGGATGGTAACTTTGGATTTAAAAGAAGCATATTTACACATCCTCATCAGACAGGAACGCAGAAAATGCCTCAGGTTCAAGGCAGGATCAAGGCACTACCAATTCTCTGCGCTGCCCTTTGGATTGTCTACTGCGCTCAGGGTCTTTCCAAGTGCCTGGCTCCAGTAGTAGCTTATTGCAGACTCAAGGGAATTCAAATTTACCCTTATCTGGACGACTGTCTTATTCAGGCAGACAGCAAGGATGTCTTACTCCAGCATCTACAGTTTGTTCAGAATCTTCTCAAGTTCCTGGGATTCACATAAAAAAGTCAAATTTGACACCCTCACAACAGATAATTTTTCTGGGCGCTTCTCTAAACACAACAACCCAGATGGCATTTCTGACATACGAAAAACAGTTACAGCTGGCTTCAACTTTCAAAACCTTGGCAACTACAACTCGGCTATCTGCAAGGAGATTCCTGCAGTCTCTGGGTTACATGGCCTCCTGCATCCTTCTCGTACCATATGCAAGACTACATATGAGGAAAATACAATGGTACCTAAAAAGTGTATGGTCTCAGCATTGTCACAGTCTAGACATACTGATCTCCGTCTTGCCTTGTCTTCAAAAGGAATTCCTTTGGTGGTCCAAGGCATGTACTCTAAACAAAGGAAAACCCTTCTGTCTGCCTCCTGCCACTCAGATTCTAACCACGGACGCCTCAGATTATGCATGGGGAGCCCATTTTCGGGGCAACTTTCTGCAGGGCCTTTGGACAAAGGATCAGAAGCACCTGCATATCAATTTTAAAGGAAATGTTAGCCGTTCAGAAAGCTCTATTGGCCTTCAGGAATCCTCTACAACCAGGACAACTACTGATACGGACAGACAACACCACAGTTATGTGGTACATAAACAAGCAAGGGGGATCTCATTCCTATCCCCTTTGCAGATTAGCCATGGATCTTTGGAACACAGCTCTAGCTTGCAAACTGGACCTTCAAGCTCAGTTTCTACCAGGGAAGCAAAACTTCCTGGCAGACGGTCTGAGCAGAAACCTTTCAGATCCACACGAATGGATGTTGGACTCCGAAATATTCAAGATGATTACAGCAGTCTGGGGATGTCCTCACATAGACCTCTTTGCATCCCACCTCAATCATCAACTACATTTTTTTTGCACCAGGACTTTCCACGATCTAGCTTGGAAAGTGGATGCTCTATCATTCAGTTGGAGAAACCTCTCGGGGATATGCCTTTCCGCCTCTTCCTCTTCTTCCACGGGTATTACTAAAGATCAAGCAGGGCAAGCCCAAGATGATAATCTTGCTGGCCCCAAATTGGCCTCGACAGTTTTGGTACCCAACACTGAGAAACCTTTGTCTTGAGCCGCCCTGGATTTTACCACAAATTCCAAACCTTCCGTCCCAGCACCAGGGTCAGATTCTACACTCCCATGTCAAAAATCTCAGCCTGGCAGCCTGGTTAATCCAGGATCTTTGATTCATTCTCTCCTACCCAAGCAGGTTATGGATGTCATTTTAGAAGCCAGACGTCCTAGCTCTAGAAAATCTTATGCAGGAAAATGGAAAAGATTTTGTTCCTGGATGCAAGCTCGTGATTCTGATCCTCTTATTCCTAACATTCCTCAGATTTTACTTTACCTGTCAGACCCCTTACATAAGGGTCACTCTTTCTCTTCCATAAAGATACACGCCTCTGCTATTTCTGCTCATTATAATACAGACCCTCCTATCTTTTCCCATCAGCTCATGAGACAATTTCTCAGAGGAGCTAAGAATTTAAGGCCCCCTAGATCTCCTCCCATTCCTGCTTGGGATCCCAACTATGTTTTGGAAAAGCTCACCTTACCTCCTTTTGAGCCTGCTGCCTCATCTGACATCAAGTTTTTATCTTGGAAGACAGCCATCCTGTTAGCTCTGACCTCTGCCAGGAGGGTTTCAGAGTTGCAAGCTCTTATGGCTGTGGAACCTTATATTATTTTTCATCAAGACAGGGTGTCTTTAAGGACTAATCCTACTTTCATGCCTAAGGTGGTTTCCAAAGTGGCTTTAAATCAAACTATTCACTTGTCAACTTTTTTCCCCACTCCTCAAAATAAAGGGGAAAGGATCTTGCATTCCTTGGATGTACACAGACAACTACGTTTTTACCTGGACAGAACCAAGGACATCAGGAAATCAGAGCAATTGTTTTGTTTCTTATGCTTCAAGTTCCCAAGGTAAAGCCATTTCAAAACGGACCATTTCTAAATGGATTGCTCATGGAATCAGATTTTGCTATTCACACCATCAAAAGCAAATCCCAGGGAGTATAAGGACTCACTCTACCAGAGCTGCTGCCACTTCAGCTGCCTTCCTCAGGGGAGTTCCTACCAAAGACATTTTGGAAGCTGCAACTTGGAGTTCAGTGCATACTTTTTCCAAGCAATACAATCTACCTCTCTACTCTAAGTCTAGGGCAGGCTTTGCTTCTGCAGTCTTGCAGGGCCTTATAGCCGCCCCCTCTACTTTATGACCACCTCCCTTTTTTTCTGCTTTGGGATTCTACCCTACAGTCATGACTGCAACAATGAAACACGATGAACATAGTACAGTCGTGTACACTTACCATAAATGTAGATGTTCGAGTGTCTTCACTGTTGCAGTCTGGGTTTCCCTCCCTCATGTTCCCTCTTATTTTTTCTTTTGTGTGGTTCCTTTTTTCACCCTTCTTCTGAGGTGTATTTGCAAAAGGTATGGGACCTTACTCATTTTGGAACTTCTGACATCTGGGGCAAGAAAAACTGGAGAACATGGCGTCAGCTGTCAGCTTTGTACTCCTGGCGCTCTGACGTCTGGGAGCATGGCTGAACAGCCGACGCCGGACCCAGACTTTGGGATTCTGGCCGACCGAGGACTGCCTGCCGGCAGGGGAGAACCCTACAGTCATGACTGCAACAGTGAAGACACTCGAATATCTACATTTATGGTAAGTGTACACAACTGTACTTTTCTTTGAGTTGGTGATTTTTTGGCATATGATCTGAAAAATAAGTGGGGTGGAAGAGCTTTTATGTGGGGCTTGAATGTTCTTAAATTCCGTGGCAGACTCTCTCATTAGAATATTGCTAAGAATTAAACTATGAAGAATGATTACTGATTTTTGCATACAGTATAGTCATGATCATTGAAGTAGTAGTCTTCAGTAAAGAGCCACTTTAAGGGTGTGTGTGCGTATACAGCACTTCAGTTGCACAACATTTTTTTAGGCTAATGGGATAGTAGTGTGTTATGGTTGCATCTTGCTTTACAGATGGGTGTTTATAGTACTAAGTAGCTTCAGGTAGACTGGGTGTTGTAAATTTCAGTATGTAAATCGCATAAATTGAATTAAGGTCATTTATGAAATAAGTTGTTTCACAAATAAGAAACTGTAGAGGAAAGGTTATTTTCAGGGGTCACTGGTGTTTGCCGCATATGGAGGGACTGTGTGTAGTATGGAGAGAGAGAAATTCAGAAGAGCTAATCAGTTTCTCTAAAAATAACCGAAATGAATATTTTATTTTTAAAATAGAGGCATATGTGAAATTGCGTGCGTGTATTTTACTTTTGGCACAGCAAAGGTGTACTGCTTTCTTCACTAAACAAATAGTTCTGGGAAGACAGGAGTAAGGGACCTGTATGGTTACAGCATTTTTGTACTGTGAATGGCCATTCAGAGAAGCCCATTGATGAAGAACAACTTTATTTATTCTAACATTTGCTGCGTTAAGGAACAAGTCACTGATCACTGCAATTAAATGCTTTCTCAGTATGAGATTAAACATAATAATTGCCAAAGTGGTTGTAAGCATCTGTTATAAATAGAGCACGGAAAGTGTAGACATAGTAGAAGCATTAGAAATGCAATAGTTTAATTTTGTTGGTAGTGCATCTCTACGCTGTATTCGAGTCAAATCTTCCCTGTTCACTAAAAGAAAAGTTGCAGAAAAAAGAAATCCGGGGGGGGGGGTCATAACACCCCAGGGCGGGTGTTAATTACACATTAACACACACCCTGTCGAGCATTATTGCTTACTTGTATCTGTCGTGCTTCCTCATTTTTTAAGTGGAAATAAAAGCATAATTCTGATTTAGATCACTAATAGTTCTGTACACATTAAAAATAAAGACTAATTTTAGTACATTAACCCTCTATATTATTTCGGCTTTTATATCACATATTAAAATCCTTAGGATACCTCCTTTCAATCAGTTTTCTATAAATTCACATTCCTCGATAAATTCAATATAATCTGATGTAATCCAGGCTTCTCTAATAAACTGGCCCTTGATTATACACTTCTTTTGGTGGACAGATGATGTCTAATCAGTTCCTCAGCGTATAACTGAATCTCAAAAATGGTACAGTATAACATATATACTCAGTTCCATAAGTGATTCCTTATTTAAAAATGTAGGAATCTAGTGTATGTATTCTGACACTTAGAATAAGGAGAATTAAAAATGTATTGTTTCTTCCATGTCCAAAGGACAGCATTGGGTTATATGGGGGCACAAGCTGCCCACTTAGCCACCCCTTGTATCTGCTGGAAAAATTCCCCTTGGAAATATAAAAAAAAATTAATACAGTAATTTCTATAAATTCCAAAGTTTCATTTTGTGATTTGAAATCCGGAATGTATCAAAGCTTCTTCAAGGCATTCCAACCCAAAGTGGTAGTGTGTAATCAAAAGCAAATCGGTAATGTCAACAGTAATAAAAAAAGTAATTTTCAGTGTATAAATCACCCATAACTTTTAAAAATATCAAGAATCCTTAATTTAAATACCTGTTGGACAACAAAAATAGTTAATTGTCTGTATAGACCCCAAAAGGATGTTTTTGAGCCACTGGCAGCCCCTATCGGCCTAAGGGGGAATCTGTATACATTTTGAATTCCAAAAGTAGCAGGGATAACAGGATGTTAAGCTACTAAAAAGTCATTGCTTATCAAAACCCCCTTAAATGAAATGGTCCCTTTAACATAGTCTATATTGTATACCAAGTTCACTTCACCTTTAGAAACATGGACTTGTCAAGGTCCTGCAAAATATTAAACACACGCGCTCCTCCTAGTTAATCCTGTCCATAATTGCTATTCCCCTGCCCTTGTAGGGTTCTTAATCCCAAGGTTACTATGTGATAGCTTCTGAAGCAAGTCTGTAACATCCAAATTCTTCCTTCAGTTTAGTCTTTGGGGACCAATGATCCTTAATGTCTTTTTCTCATGTAGTTGTGAAAATGGATGGACAGGGGTGCTTCTTTTACATCTGTTTTAAAATTCCACTGTTTAAATTTTTACATTTATTTAGTAGATGTTTATTTTTTAACGTAATTTTAAATCTATCAACTTGTCCACTGTATTACACTGTTGGTTACGAACTGTGAAAACCCTTTTTTGAATAATTCAAAATGCTCATAATCAGTAGACATGCTACTACAATTGAATATATTAGAATTGTCCAAAGTATGCATAATGCTATTATGCAGTACCGCAATACTGGCATTTGAGTCTTAGTGTAGATGTTCTTCGTGTTTCACTGTTGCAGTCATTACATTCGGGTAATCTGCTGGCAGGTTGCCCTCAGTCGGTCTGAATTCCAAAGTCGTGGGTCATGCGTCGGTTGCTGTCTTCTCTTCCATGACGTCAGGTCATCAGGGGTGTAAAACATGCAGCCAACGCCATTTTCTTTCATCTTTCTTGACAAGCGGTGCCCGAAGCAGAAGCATTTCGCAAGTGCCCGTCGTCCGACTACTGAAATATTCGAGTTTGAGTTTCAGATCCGAAGTCTTCACTAAAGCTAAGTACCCCGTTGGGGGAACTTTTTTTCTTGCCTTTGTACCGATGTCAGAAAAAGTTAATAATTGCATTACTTGTTGGAAGCAAATACCTCATAAGGATTTCCATTTATACTGTATTCCTTGCCTAGGCCGTGATCACAACATGCCTGGCTGTCGGTTTTGTGCTAGATTTAACCAACGCACTATTAAGCGTTGGTATATTTTTGCATCAAAATATTTTGGAAACAGATTTAACTACCCAGAAATGTCGTCAGATAGCAATCCGACTACCGGAGTACATAAAAAACGCAAAGAAAAGGACAGAGAAAGGCAGTCGAGATCCAAAATCGACGAAGCTTCTCCTAAGCCAGTCGTTGGTTCGCCGGTACTCAGTGAGGTGCTTTCGCAGCCCCTGATTCCCACTACCTTCGAGTCGCAGGCCTCTACCGACACCCATGTGGAGTCTAGCATGCCGCTAGATACTCAAGGTATTGGACCAACGGATGTATCTCCTTCTGATGGGTCTGGAGCTGCTGAGCAGGCACCGGCTTCTGAGGGTGTATTCAGACCTCAATATTTGTATATCAAACTGATGACAGCTGCAAAACCAAAGACAAAAGCAACTTGTAAAACTAAAAAAAATGACACACGAGCCACGTGCACAGGCCTGTATGCCTAAAAAGCAGATGATCAAAATGGCTGAAGACCTTATTAACTTGATCAAGGGTACCCATCCCCCTCCAGATAAGAGGCCTAGGCAAGACACTGATTATGAATCTTCAGATCAGGTTTCTATTTCTTCTGATTCCTCTTCTGATCAGGAATTATCTATACCTCCCTATGAGGATTCTGATGCTGAGGAGTCTATTCCATCTGCATTTCCTCCCGAGGATTATTCATTTGGAGAAACCTTGCATATGTTGAGGGAGCATTTTCACTGGGAGAGTCAAGACTTCTCAGAATCAAAAAAGAGGCTCAGGGATTTCCTTCCCCCTCAGCACAAGCCTTTAGCCATTCCCCCTGTTTTAGACATTGTGGATGATGTGTTTTCGGAGTCAAGCTTGACCCCTTACTCCTTACCTCCTGCTCCCAGTAAGCCTGACAGATACTACACGGTCCCTGACTCACATAAATTTTTATTTAGAAACACTGCTGCTGATCCTGAAACTATTTCACAGGGTCCAAAGGGAGTTAAGGCCTTAACAGCAAAAAATCCTACCCCCTCTGACAGAGATTCAAGGACAGTAGACAGATGGGGAAAAAAAGGTTTATACATCTGCAACCTTGGCAATCAGTGCCGTAAACTGTCACTTTTATATGCTAAAGTACCAACAACATATTATGGGATTGCTGAAACAGAAAATTATGTTGATTTCAGAATGTGTGGAAAATAAAGAATTGCAGGACTTATTGCATGCAGCTGAACAAGTTGGAAAGCATGCTTTGCAATATGGTTTTGATTCCTTAGAGGCCTCCTGCAGGGCCGCAGTTACTGGATCTGTGATTAGGAGGCATGCCTGGTTAAAGGAACAAAATTTGCCTGACCATGTTAAAGCTAAATTGCTAGATGCACCTTTACAGCATGATTCGCTGTTTGGTATTAAGGCAGAAGAGGTTTTTAAGAAAATGAAAGACAAAGCTAAGTCTATGCAAACTGTTAAAGACTTCTTACAAGTGCAGCCACCAAGATTCAGTAGACACTGGCCTACAAAAAATTGGTCCTTTCCTGTTTCAGACAGAGCTCAAAGGGGCAAATCCAGACACCCAAAGGGTTCCAGATACCAGGCGCAAGATTCGTACAGGTCAAAGCAATGGGGCGCTTCTACCTCCAAATCTGGAGGAGATAAACCGCAAACTTACAGAAAACAATCCCAATGACTTCCCTCTGCCTACACCAACCACTTATCTTTTGGCAGCACCCATAGGGGGGGAAGTTAGCAGTTTTTGCTCAAAATTGGCAGTTAGTAACCCAGGACAAGTGAGTACTAAACATAGTATCACAGGGATACAGATTCCATTTCCACACTCTGCCAATGGCAAATGGTTGGCCAGATCTGCCAAAAAATCAATGGGCAGAGGCACAAAAACAGGTTGCGTCCCTCATGGATATGGGCGCCATTCACCCAGTACCAGAACAGGAAAAAAGACAAGGTTTTTACTCAAGACTTCTTGGTACCCAGAAAGGACAAGGCCTGGCGGCCAATACTGGGTTTATCGATTTTGAACACATACCTGGACATTCCAAAATTCAAAGTGCTGACTTTACAGCAGCTTCTGCCCATGCTGGGCAAGAATGCTTGGCTGGTGACACTAGACCTAAAAGAGGCATACCTGCATGTCCCGATAAGACAATCATGCAGAAGATACCTCAGATTCAAGGCTGGCTTAATGCATTACCAATTCTCTGCACTGCCCTTTGGCTTATCTACTGCGCCCAGGGTCTTTACAAAGTGCCTGGCACCAGTAATTGCATTTTGCAGACAAAGAAGTATACAAATGTATCCTTACTTAGACGACTGTCTCATTCAAGCAGAGAACAAGGACATTCTTCTTTGACACCTGGCATTTGTGAAAAGGTTTCTAACATGCCTAGGGTACACAATAAACGAAAAGAAATCACAACTGGTACCCTCTCAAAAGATAACACTCCTGGGTGCAAGCTTGAATACAACTGCCCAGATGGCTTACCTCACGCCAGACAAGCAAAGGCAACTGACTGCTTACTTCAAACTGATGGCAACAAAAACCCAGTTGTCTGCAAGACAAATTCTGCAAGCTCTGGGCTTCATGATATCCTGCATCCTACTGATTCCATATGTAGTACTGCATATGAGGAAACTTCAATGGTACCTGAAAAGTGTATGGAGTCGACATTCTCACAGTCTGGAAGCAATGATTCCTCTTATTCCCGGCCTACAACAGGAGTTTCTACGGTGGGCAAAGGCATGTCACCAAAACATGGGACGAGCCTTCACCCCCCCCCCCCCCCCACCAGCCAAACCTTAACAACAGATGCCTCGGATTATGCCTGGGGGGCCCACGTGGCAGGAAGATGCATTCAGGGCATATGGACCCCAAAACAAATGCATCTACATATCAACCAGAAAAGAGATGCTAGCTGTTCAAAATGCCCCAACAGCCTTCAAGGACTTACTTCATCCAGGACAACTACTGATGAAGACGGACAACACCGCAGTCATGCGGTATATAAACAAGCAAGGTGGCACACACTCATACCCCCTTTGCAGATTAGCCATGGCACTGTGGGACACAGCTTTGACCTACCAAATACATCTTCAAGCTCAATTCCTGCCAGGAAAACAAAATACACTGGCAGACTATTTAAGCAGAAACCTTATGGATCCTCACGAGTGGAAACTAAATCCACAAGTCTTCAGCATGTTAACAGAGAAATGGGGGAGCCCAGACATGGATCTATTTGCCTCTCCTCAAAATTATCAATTGAAAAGATTCTCCACAAGGACTTATCACAGACAAGCATGGAAAGTGGATGCCCTATCAGTTTACGCCTTTCCTCCTCTGCCTCTTCTCCCCAAAGTCCACATAAAAGTCAGTATGATACTAATTGCCCCGGACTGGCCCCGCCAGTACTGGTACCAAATTCTAAAGAACTTGTCTCAATACCCAGCTTGGACCTTACCTCAAAGACCTCAACTGCTGTCCCAGCAAAACAATCAGATCCTGCACAATCAACTACAGACACTGAACCTGGCAGCATAGCTGATCATGTAGTTATACAAACAACACCTCTCAGTAAAGCTGTGATGGATGTCATTTTGGAAGCCAGAAGGCCTAGTACTAGAAAATCTTATGTTGACAAATGGAAGCGATTCTGTGCTTGGAATCGAGCACAAGGAACTGATGCAGCAGAACCAAATATTCATCAGATATTACAATACTTAACTGCAATGCTTGACAAAGGCCTATCTTTCTCATCAATCAAAATCCATGCCTCTGCCATTTCGGCTCATTACAATACAGAGCCACCAATCTTTTCTCATCCTTTACTAAAGCAGTATCTTCGAAGAGCCAAAAATTTAAGGCCTCCTAGAAGATCACCATTACCTGCATGGGACCTCAATTATGTGTAGGAAAAGCTCACCCTGCCTCCATTTGAACCAGCTGCTACCACTGATATAAAGTTCTTATCATGGAAAACAGCTCTGCTACTAGCAATTACTTCAGCAAGAAGAGTTTGAGCTACAGGCCCAAATGGCTGTAGAGCCTTTTATCATATTTTACCCAGACAGGGTGTCTCTGAGGACAAATCCTTCTTTTATGCCTAAGGTGGTTTCCAGTGTGGCTCTTAACCAAACAATTCATCTGCCAACCTTTTATCCAAATCCGCAGAACAAGGGGGAGAGAATTCTGCATTCCTTGGACGTACACAGACAGCTAAGATTCAACTTGAGCAGGACTAACGCACTAAGAAAAGCTGAGCAATTACTGGTATCATATGCTGCAGGATCAGAAGGAAAGGCCATTTCAAAGCAGACAGTTTCAAAGTGGATAAGCCACTGCAACCGTTTCTGCTACCTACACCATGGTAAACCTGTGCCCAAGGGCATTAGGTCTCATTCCACCAGAGCTGCTGCTACTTCAGCAGCCTTTCTCAGAGGAGTACCAATCAAAGACATTCTAGAGGCTGCTACTTGGAGTTCTGTTCACACCTTCACAAAGCATTATCATTTGCCTCTCTTCTCCAAGTCCAGGGCAGGCTTTGCCACTGCAGTTCTGCAGGGCCTTCTAGCCACACCTAATGTTGCTTAGCTCCAGCCTCCCAACCATAGCGTTGGGATTCTACCCAAATGTAATGACTGCAACAGTGAAACACGAAGAACATAGTACAGTTGTGTACACTTAGCATAAATGTAGATAGTGTATTCACTGCTGCAGTCCAGGTTACCCTCCCGCCATCCCCCTGTTGTTCTGGAGTTTATCTTTTCTTCTCTATCTTCTACAACCTATGTGGTGTATTTGCTTGTAGATGAAGGTGAAGTTTATATATTGATGCATTTATATATATATATATATTTTTTTTTTGCTACCTTTTTGGGGGCACCTGACATCGGGGGCAAGAAAAACGAAAGAAAATGGCATCGGCTGCATGTTTTATACCCCTGACGACCTGACGTCATGGAAGAGAAGACGGCAACCGACGCAGGACTCAAGACTTTGGAATTCAGGCCGACTGAGGGCAACCTGCCAGCAGATTACCCGATTGTAATGACTGCAACAGTGAATACACTCTAACATCTACATTTATGGTAAGTGTACACAACTGTACTTTCCTTCCTTAATTCTTTCCTTTGTCTTGGTCTTTTATTTTGGAAAAAAAAACCTGTTGGTCCAAGCGGCTGTGTCATGCATCTGGTGCTTCTGATGTGCTAGGCACTCCGTGCTTCTCAAAGATGGAAATTCTAGAGTCATTCGAATTCTCCTTTCTACTAGAAATATTAGAATTAGAGCCATTATTATGCTAATTGTGACTATAGAAGTGATTATAATTATTAATAGGTTTGGGGAGAGGGTAAGCTTTATTAGCCTGATATTCTTTTAAATCCTTTTCAAGTTTATCAATTTTCCTTTTCTTAATGCCCTCACAGTTAATGTCAGTGTAGTCAAACACTTTTTATAGTATTTGTCTTTAACTGTAAACATGGAGTCCTGTAGAATGGCCCAATTTAAACAGTGACATTGTCATTCCCTCAGTAAGGATTTTCATCATTTAATAGTTTTTTGCTAATTCCTCTCCGAAGGTGTTGAACAGTGTCAAACATTCCCAATGATATTCACTACCAGCTGTAGCATTATTGGGGAAATTTTATGCAGTCTTAATCTCTTTATGTATTTGAATACCCTTGGGTATGCATTCTCCAGTTGCAGTGTATAAACTTTCATTAAGTTTGATTCAAACTTAATTGTTCCTGGTAACGAGTCGCATCGCTAGGCTTTTTGCTCGAAAGTGAAATCTTCCCATTAAGCTAAGTATTTAAGTCCAAACCTGTATACTTGGCATAAATAGTTGAAGTTTCATGTGAATTAGACGAGATCCCAGCAGCATGTGGATGGTTAGTATCTTTCTTGAGTAGTCCCAGGCCAGGATATTCAATCCATTACCATGGAAAGAAGATAAAAAAAAAAATTTGTTCCCAAGATGATTACAGAGCGGGTTTGTTCGTCTGAAGATAAATGGCTATCCATAAAAGCACAAATAATTGAGAGTTGGGGTATTAAATTTAGTCCTATATTTTTTATCTATATGCCCATAAAAAGGAAAAATAATGTAGTTGAGAATTATGCTTTTATTACCATTATGTAATGAGGAAGCACTAGTGATGATAAAATATTGTTAACAAATATTGGACAGTGTTTCCACACTTTCCTGAAGTTTCTAGTTTTATTTACTGTAAGTCTGTATTTTGTAATTAAAAGGAACAAAAATCTTAAATATTGGAGAAGGAGATTTAAGTTTGTTTAGATGCTTAATATTAGCGGGCACATTTTAAGTGCGGGGCATGCCAGCAAGGTCAGTATATGGCTAATGCAGAATGTCGCTTTTAAGAGCGAGAAACTTAGAACTGAAAACTTAGGGGATGGTATAACTGTTCCTCCAAAGGAGTGTGAGAGTACATATCTATCTACTTATACCTTTTGTTGCTAAAAATGTATTACTATTTTTGTAGCTGAGATGGAACAAATGTTAAATGGGTATGTGAACATAAAATATTAACCATAAGGAGGATACTAATGCTTTGTGTAAACGTGAAAATTTGTTGGTTCAGTAGTTTTTAATTTTTTTGTTTTTAAACAAGTAGAAAATAACATTAGAGGTTGTCCATGGGAAACTAGAATAGAATATTGGCAGATTATATTGGATGATTAAGGTCTGCTAGCTGCAGTTGAATTTAGTTTACTGTGAGGGAAGCTGTTGGCTATGTATTTAGGAAATATGATATAATTATTTGTAATGCAGTTTTACATTCTTTTAATAACAATCTTTTTAATGCAATTTTTGTTTTGTGCCCTATAAAGTTGATTGCATTCGTGAGAAGATATTAATGTGTATATGAAATGGAGTTTTGTTATAATGTTTTAATTAAGTCCTTTCACATATTGATGATGTAAGAATTTAAAGGAATTTTGGATTACATTTTATTATTTTATTTGGGGTTTGTTTGTGGTTTCTACGCAGAACATTTTGGTGAGTTGAAGTTCTTAGTGTGGAAAACCATGGAGTGCTCTGACCTCTGCAAGAAGGTACCTGAGTTGCAAGCTTTTACAGTGAGTCAACCCAGTCTCATTTCAACAGGGATAAAGACACCTTTGAGAACTAATCCTTTTAATTCAAAATGATTTCAGATTACTTTAAACCACGCTATCCATCTTTCTGTTTTCTTTCCTGAACAGAAAAATGAGGGAGAAGTAATGTGCTCCATACCTTGCACGTCTACAGACAACTCTGATACTATTTTGACAGAAGGAAATCTGTCAGATCTTCGGATTAACTTTTTGTTACTTGTGAAAGTAAGAAGGGACAAACAGAGAGTGTCAAAACAGATTTATTTCCATATGGTTGTTTGACTATTACCTTTTGTTATGCTTACCACAGCAAAACAATTCCAGGCAGGAATAAGGCCCACTCAAGCTAGGCTTTGGCTTCATCTATGAGTTTTTTTGATTTTAGAAGTATTTTAGAAACGGCACCTTCCTCCTCTGTATATACTTTTCCAAGACATTACAAACTTGATTCCTTCTCTGGGACTGTTCTCTAAGGGCTCCTGGACCCTTATCCATCCAAAGCTCAATTGTAGTAAACTAGCCATATAGTTAAGCTTACTACAGCAGTCAAGTCAAAGTAAACTTTATTGTCGTTTAGACAGACGGATACTGGGTCCTTTTAGATTGACACCAGAAGCTTAGCCAATTGTTGAAGTCAATCATTTTGTCCTTGTACTACGGTATCATTTTGGGTGATGGCAGAATGGTACTCGGGGCTAGGGTCATACCTGCCTGGGCTACGAGATCAGAGAGCTCTTCCATGTCTCTTTTCATGTAGTCCAGGGAGGTACGTCTCAGGTCATTCACACCAACATGGACAGTGGCAGAGTCATATTTGTACTTGTTGTGGAGTGACCTGAGTGCGTGGGTTATGTGGTGGATCTTGGCACCCGACAGGCAGCTGACAGTAACCTTCTCCTTGTTTAGCCTGGTGAGTGGGACATCAGTGTGCCTGACTATAGAGTCACCTATGACTAGTGTGTTGTGTACGTTGTTTTGCCTTATTGGCTGTGGTTGAGTGGCACACGGAGTCTGCAGGCTATGTGTCATTTGGGTTGTGTTGGGGGGGGGTGGAGGTTGCTTGCATTTCTGCTTTGGAGGTCTTTGTTGTTTGAGCAGATTATTATTGAGAGCCTCCACGAATGTTTTTATATGTGGATTTTGGTGGTGTCGATTTAGTGAGACTGTGTGATGAGTGTGATGTGGTGCAAGTGTTTACCTTCTCCTCTTGACTGTCAAGTTCAGTCTTGGTTGGAGAGAGCTTTACCTCCAGTTTGGCTAGATAAGTGCATTTCTCACAGGTTGTAGTGTTGGGTGGTAGGAGGAGGGGGTTGTCTGTGTACATGAGGCAATTTCTACATTGCCCCAAGATGCCCAGATAGGAGAGAACACTGGGAGCTGACCCTTGGACATGCCTGAATAAAAAAAATATTTTCCTTTAGATAAGTGAGGAAAGTGAGTACCAAAACTGTTTTCCTCTAGGTAATGAGGAAGGTTGAGTACTGTAGTAATTAGTAGCTTATTTAGTGCTTACAACAAGTTCTGATCACAAATAAGCAAATTCAAGTGCTAAAACTAAGAATCTGTATCTGGACTAAACTAGTTACAGGAAAGGGGGGGGGGGGACAAGTGCAAATGCAGGCTTTTAAATCAGAAAGTTGAGAGAGATGGAAAAACTACCCAAACGGCCAGTGACTACAATTTCTGGGCCAGAGCACTCTGTCAGGACTCCTTATGTGATAGATAGACGTCCCACTCACCAGACTGAACAAGGAAAAGATCACAGTAAGCTGCCTGTCAGGCGCTAGAATCCGCCACATAACACAAGCACTCAGGTCACTCCACAGCAAGTACAAGTATGACTCCGTCATTGTCCATGCCGGTGTGAACGACCTGAGACGTACCTCCCTGGACTACATGAAAAGAGACATAGAGGAGCTCTCAGATTATGTAGCCCAGGCCGGTATGACCCTGACCCTGAGCAGTATCCTACCCTCACCAAGAATGATGCCGCAATATAGAGACAAAATGATCAGCTTTAATAATTGGCTTAATTACTGGTGTCATTCTAAGGGGATCCAATGTCTGTCTGCCTGGGATGACATGCTTGACAAGCCACGCTGCTTCGCAAGGGACGGCTTGCACCTGTCACCCCTGGGCTTCCGGATATTGGCAAAGGCTCGTGCCACCCCCATAGTGCCTTTTTTAGGCAAGGCTCAAATGATAAACCTACCACCCTAGAAAACAAAAATGGAGAAAAACTAAGGGTAATACTGCTCAATGCCAGAAGTCTAAACCTCAAGATGCACGCCTCGAAGCCCTCCTCAGTATGGAGAACATTGATGTCTGTGCTGTGACTGAAACCTGGTTCAAGGCTCCTGAGAGCACCCCAGCACTATCAGGTTATACCTCATATCATGCGTTCGGCCCCAAAATCCAGACCGAACCACAAAAGGAGGGAGTATCCATATTCATAAAGGATACCCACACCTCCAGGTTAGTGGCAACGCATAAGCATCGGAGACCATCCAGGTGCAATTAACCATAGGTAAAACTGCCCTACAGTTTGTAGCATGCTACAGACCACCCTCTCAAACTCAGAAAACCCACACAGCCTTCCTGAAGACACTGGAGAGTATGAATGTCTCTCCAAACACCATCATATTGGGTGACTTCAACTACCCAAACATAGACTGGGAACATTACTCAAGCCCCAACACCCTAGCCCAAAGGTTCCTGGAGTTCATAAACTCAAATGCTATGGAACAACTAGTCACCATTCCCACAAGAGGAGAAAATATACTAGACCTGATCATCACAAACATGGGGACAAAATGCTCCACACCGAAGTATATCCCTCATTGGTGAGATCAGACCATAAATTAATCTCACTGGAGATCCACATCCCGCCCCAACCCCAGCAAAAGACCACAGTGAAGAACTTCTCAAAAGCAAACTTCACACTTCTTAAGACTGGAGTGGTATCCTTCAAGGCCCCGAGCCAGTGGAAACCACAACCCACGCTGCTGAAACCCTTACAAATGCCTTCTACGAGCACCTCCAGGAATGTATGGATCAAGCAATCCCTAATAAAATCAAGACCCTTTCCACCAAAGGCAGGCGCCTGGTCTGGTGGACCCCAGCCATAAACAAACTCTACAACAAGAGGAGAAAGCTACTACATGACAGAGCAAAATCCCTAAAAGGGAAGGCATCTCTGATCACTACTAGCAAAAAACTACGATCACTCATAAAGTCATCCAAGGCCAACTTTGAGAGAAAAATCGCTAATGACACAAAAGACAATCATAAGGCCTTCTTTAGCTATGTTAGAAACCTGGGTGGAAACTCCCAGATATGCTCAGAATTAGTCCAAAATGATACAAAAATCACTGAACCCACAGACATTGCCAACATACTGGCAGACAGGTTCAGTGCAAATTTCTACTCCCCCAAAAAGAGAAATATCTATCCCACCAGAGTCTAGCCTCCCAAACATCTCAGATGCCTAGGTGAGAGCTGCTCTCTCTAAAGCAAAAAACACAGCATCAATGGGACCGGGCGGTGTCCCCGGCTGTGTACTACACGAACTCAATGAGGAACTAAACCCACACATAAGGCTGCTGCTTAATCTTAGCCTTACTACAGGATACGTACCCAAAGAATGGCGTACGGCAACTGTGGTCCCACTTCACAAAGGCAGTGCTTCTACGGACCCTGGAAATTACCGCCCCATAAGCTTGACGAGCCTTGTCTGCAAAGCTATGGAGAGGATCATAATGGAACTCATAAATAAAGACATTGGGGACCTACAGACACTGGATCCTACCCAATTTGGCTTTGTCAAGGGCAGATCCTGCCTCTTGAACTTGGTCGACTTTTTCGAAACAGTCACTAAGGCCATTGATGAGGGTAAGGCAGTTCACACAGCCTACCTTGACCTAGCAAAAGCGTTCGACACAATACCCCACTCGGGCATCATAGAAAAGCTCACCAGCTTAGATGTAAACCCATATGTCACAAGATGGGTTGCAAACTGGCTCAGGGACAGAACCCACAGGGTTAGAGTTGCTGGTGCCATGTCAGACTCTAAGCCGGTCACGAGCGGTGTCCCACAGGGCTCAGTCCTGGACCCCTCTTGTTCGGCATTTATTTTTCTGAAGTGCAGGCAAACCTAGGGGGATTGTGGCTGACAAAATTTGCAGATGACTGCAAACTGGGCACCATAACTGACACTCCATCAGACACAGACATCCTCCAGAGAGGTCTCATAGAAATGGATAACTGGTGCCAGAGCCATGGCCTTAAGCTAAATGCCAAAAAATGTATAGTCATACCCTTTGGGAAAAACAAGGTAACCCCTAATTACCACATAGGTGGTAATCCATTAAACACGGAAGAAGTTATCAGGGACCTGGGGACCCAAGTTGACAGTAACCTCTCTTTTGACACTCACATTGCCAAAGTGGTTAGGAAGACCTTCTACATTGCCCACCTGATCATGAAGGGATTCACATCCAGATCAGGAGAGGTCATTGTACCCCTGTACTCTTCACTTATCAGACCAATGATTGAGTACAACGCCCCATTCAGAATGTACCTTACCCGACACCTGCAGCAGTTGGAAAGACCCCAAAAGTTCCTCACCAAAAGGATAAAGGGGCTCAAACATATGTCATCGCTGCCCGACTGAAGAAACTCCAGCTCTATTCAGTCGCATACCGTCTGCTCAGAGGTGATCTGTGCCTGACATACAAGGCCATGTCCAACCCGGAATTAATGGACATGCTCCACCTCAAAAAATCCAAGTCCACCAGAGCCACGAGAGCAAGAGACTTAAACCTCAACATGGATATAAATAGGACGTGCTGGAGGGACAGATTCATCACCCAGAGACTCCCTACACTATGGAACAGAATCCCAGTCCATGTGAGGCAGAGCCCCTCACTGACTCTGTTCAAGAGAAATCTTGACGAGTGGATGGGAGATCGTAGGTTTACCCCGGGAATCATCTCTGTGTCACTGCTGGACAGAGGCACAGCAAACTAATGGGTATAGTATTCTCATCCTAAGGGGTGGTGAAAGCCACACACACTCTGGCTAGGCTTATAAATGCCCTAGGGCAGATAGCCTAGTATGAACCTAAGATAGGTTACCTAGTGCTTACCACTCCCACTGATAAGCTAGAAGGCTTCCCTCCAACACAGAAAGCTTGGGGGGCTCAGAAGCTTACATACAGTCCTGGATACAGCAAATCTGAATCTGGACTACAGTAGTTACAGGAAAGGTAGGAATCAGGCTTAGAATTTTTTTTTGTGTGTCTATACAGAAAAGTAGCTAAAACAGCAGTAAAAACAATTCAAATGCATTGCAAGCTAGCACACTTGCGTATGTAGCGATGTTAGACCAAACAGTTTAAAAAATGCAATTAAATTAAAAATGACCAAATACTAGTGCAGAAGGAGTCTATTGGTCGAATGAGGTAAAGAGATGGGACTGGGGGGAGTGTCCCAGATCAAATTTCCAGTGGGGGCGGGCAACTGCAAAAGCCTCCAAATTTAAACAACAAGATAGGGAGGGTGGGTAAGGGAAAACATCACCTTTAGCAGAGATCTGAAAAACTATACAGTGAAGCAAAAATAACTATGAAGTCAGCCAGAAGTGATATAAAATTAGTCAAGCAACAATTAACAGTACACAACTCTGAAGTGCCAGAAAAATATACTTAGCTCTGTAAATCTCCAGATAGTTTGAAGAGCACTCTGTCAGGACACAGGAAGGATCTGTCTGCCTGGGACGACATGATGTACAGACCTCTATGCTTTGCCATAGACTGCCTGCATCTCTCACCCCTAGGATTCAGGGTACTGGCTAAGGCTCTCATCACCCCTCTAATGCCTTTTTTAGGCAGTGTTCCAATTACCAAAATTCCACCATAACCGCTACAGACAAATGTAATCTGAGGGTCATGCTGCTCAGTGCTATAAGTCTAAATCTCAAGATGCAATCGCTCGAAGCTGTCCTCAAAATGGAGACTGTCGACATCTGAGCTGTAATGGAGACCTGGTTTAAAAGAGGCAGAAAGCACTCCTGAGCTCCTAGGCTGCAACTCATTCCATACCTTTTGGCCCCAGAATATGGCCGGAAGCTCCAAAGGCGGTGGTGTCTCCATATTCTTAAAGGATATGCATATCTCTAGACTTGTAACCCAGCGTAATGCATCCGAGATACTTCAGGTGCAACTAACACTGGGTAAGATGGCGATACAAGTCATAGCCTGCTACAGAACCCCAAACATGTCCCCAGACTCTCATTCCAACTTCCTAAGCACCCTGGAATCTATCAAGGTCCAACCCAATGCTCTCATACTGGGTGACTTCAACTACCCTTCCATCAACTGGGAAAACTATTCAAGTACCAATGTACAGGCCCAACGCATTCCAGAATTTGTCAGTTCCAGTGCCCTACACCAGCTCATTCTGATCCCCACTAAAGGAAGCAACATCCTCAACCTGGTTATCACCAACATGGGAGACCATTGCTCCACAACTATTCCTCCCTAGTTAAATCTGACCACAAACTGATCACCATGGAAATCTCCATCTTACTTACACCCCCCGCTAAGGTGACCACCCTGAAAAACTTATCTAAAGCCGACTTTGGGCTTCTAAAAACAGAGGTGGTTAACTTCTAGGCAGCCTTGCCAATGGAAAATAGCTGTATGACTGCTGAATCATACACCAGTGCACTGTACGAGCATGTACACAAATGCATGGACCTTGCCATACCAAATAGAACCAAGAGACTCTCCTCCAAAAAAAAGGAAGCCAATGTGGTAGTCCTCTGCCATCAATAAACAATACAACAGAAGGAAGAAACTTGCAGAGAAAAATGAATTCACAAGACTGGAAAAACCTCCCTTATCAGTCTCCACAAAAAGATCATACACCAGTGCACTGTATGAGCATGTACACAAATGCATGGACCTTGCCATACCAAATAGAACCAAGAGACTCTCCTCCAAAAAAAAAGGAAGCCAATGTGGTAGTCCTCTGCCATCAATAAACAATACAACAGAAGGAAGAAACTTGCAGAGACAAAAGTCACAAGACTGGAAAAACCTCCCTTATCAGTCTCCACAAAAAGCTGAGATCCCTTATCAAATCCTCTAAAGCCAGCTATGAAGGCAGAATTGCTGCTGACACCAAAAACAACCACAAAACCTTCTATTGCTATATCAAAAACCTCAAAGGCAATACCCATATTTACACTGAGTTGTTGCATAATGGCACCTCCTATGCTGAACCAACTGATATAACCAACATGCTGGCTAACGGATTCAGTGCCAACTTTACCCCTCTCCCCACCTCCCACTCCAAGTGCCCTGTCACAATACCAGAAGAAAGCCTGGTACTCGCATTTCTGCGACACAGATAAAAGCTGCATTGTCCAAAGCCAAGAATACAGCATCCATGGGACCTGATAATATCCCTACATGAGCTGCAAAATGAACTGGCACCACATCTGTGTGCCCTGTTCAATCACAGCGTTACCTCAGGCTATGTCCCTAACGAATGGTGCACTGCTACAGTCATCCTGCTCCATAAAGGGGGAGCAACTACAGACCCTGGGAACTATCGCCTCATTAGCCTGAGGAGTCTGGTATGCAAAGCTATGGAGCGCATCATCATGGACATGCTTAACAAAGATACAGACAATTTCCAAACTCTTGGCCCACACAGTTTGGCTTTGTCCAGGGTAGATCCTGCTGGCTGAACCTGACTGACTTCTTCAAAGTAGTCACCAAGGCTGTGGATGACGGTAAGGCCGTACGTACAGCCTACCTCGACCTGGCCAAGGCCTTTGATACCACTCCCCAGTCAGGTATCATTAATAAACTCACCAAACTAGGCATCAATCCTTACATCACTAGGTGGGTTGCAAATTGGCTCGCACACAGGACCCACAGAATAAAAGTTGCGGACTCCAAGTCAGACTGTCTTATCAGTCACTAGTGGAGTCCCACAGGGTTGGGTTGTGGGCACTCTCCTATTTAGCATCTGTTTCTCAGAAGTCTAGGCCGACACAGAAGGACTCTGGCTGACCAGGTTTGCTGATGATTGCAAGCTAGGGTCATTATCGACTCCCCAAGTGATGCAGACATCCTACAAAAGGGCCTCTCTGAGACCAGTGACTGGTGTCGGAACCATGGCCTGAAGCTTAATGCCAAAAAATGCGTTATCATCCCCTTTGGAAAAAAACTTGAGTTCCCACTGAACACTGAAGAGAGATCTGGGTACACAGGTCGACAGGCACCTCACCTTCGACCACCACATTGCCACTGTGGTCAGAAAGATGTCCTTCAAGGATGCATCTGCAGTCTTTACAAATGGGTTGTCTTGTCAGGCAGCCCTTCGGTCGGCCGGATTCCAAAGTCTGGGTCTGGCTTCGGCTGGTGTCGCACTTCACCCGATGTCACTGCGGCAGTCATTCGGGTATAAAGGCATCAGCCGACGCCATTTTCCTCAGTCTTTCTTGCCGCGTGGTGCCCGAAGCAGAAGCTGTTCGCAAGTGCCGGTCGGTCAGATCCAGACATTACTACTACCGAATACTACTTCGAAGACTTCTATAAAGCTAAGTACCCCGTTGGGGACTCTTTCTTGCCTCAGCCGATGTCAGAGAAAGTTAATAACTGTTTATCTTGTGGGAAACAAATACCTCATAAAGATTTCCACTCCTATTGCATACATTGTTTAGGCCCAGACCACGACGTAGCAGCTTGTCTAGCCTGTGCTTCTTTTAATCGGCGGACGCTTAGACGTCGCTCGGACTTTGCTGAACAGATTTTCGGCTCCGATTTTGCCTATATTAAGCCGACGGATCCACCGACTACGCAAATAACCAAAAAACGCAAAGAAAAGGACCGACACTCGCGGTCCGCGGTTTTGGCCGAAACCGCGGTTAAGCAAACCACGAGTGTCTCGGTTTCGGCCGAAACCGAGCAAGCGGTTCTTTCTTCAGCCGATAACTTGCCTTCTACCGAGGCCTCTTCTAACCTGGTAGAAACGGCTTCTGAAATCCAACCTTCTGTTGCGATTTCACAGGATTTATCTGACACCATTCCCCTAGATATTTCTACCCCTGCACGTGGAGCTGCTAGGCCTCCTCCAGCTATGTCTATTAAGGCCTTTGCCAGGGCTAAAGCAGCCAAAGCATCTAAACCTGTGCCTGCCAAGCCCCCCTCTCACAGGCCCAGCACCAGCTCCCATACGCTTTCTTTAGCAGAGGATCTCATCTCTTTAATTCGTGGAGCCCAGCCTCATCCAGACAGGGCCTCTCTCCCTCCTCCAGAAAAGAGGACTAGAGCAGAGCCCCCTGAGCCAGAAGCCACAGATGATTCCTCTGATGACTCAGAACATACAGACCCTCCTGAGGCTTCTTATTCTCCTTACGAAGACTCTGATGCTGAGGAGTCCATCCCTTCAGCCTCTCCTCCTGAGGAATTTTCCTTTGGGGAAACCTTGCATGCTATGAGGGAACAATTTCAGTGGCAGGGCCAAGATTTCTCAGACTCTAGAAAAAGGCTTAGGACCTTTCTACATTTGCCACAGCATAGGCCTTTAGCTATACCTCCAGTTCTACCTGTTGTTGATGCATTTAATGATGCTTGCACTGCTCCTGATACTTTAACTCCGGCTCCTGCTAAGCCCGATAGGTACTACAGGGTCCCGGACACGCATCACCACTTATATAAGGCTCCTTTTGCAGATCCAGAGACAATCTCCCAGGGCCCTAAAGCTGTAGCAGCTGCTTCTTCTAAAAACCCCCTCCCCTCTGAAAGGGAATCCAGGTCCTTAGAGAGATGGGGTAAAAAAGTTTACACCTCTGCTACTTTGTCAGCTAGAGCTTTGAACTGCCAATTTCATATGATTCAATATCAAGAGTTTATGCTTGACCAGTTGACTAAAAAGCTGTCCTCTGAAGAATCTTTAGATAAAAAGTATGTTCAAGAAATGTTACATAACATACAGCAGGTTAGTAACCATTCTTTAAAATGTGGCTATGATGCACTGGAGGCTTCCTTTAGATCAGCCATGACTGGCACAGTTATCAGAAGGCATGCATGGTTGAAAGAACAGGCATTACCAGACCATGTCAAATCTAAGCTTTTGGATGCACCTATGGACAAGGTCAATTTATTTGGTGCCCCACAGCAGGTACTAAAAAAGATGGAAGAGAAAGCAAAATCTGTGCAAACAGTAAAAGATTTCTTACAAGTTCAACCTCCAAGGTTTAGCAGGAACTGGCCCTCCAAAAATTGGTCCTTTCCAGACTCCTCTAAGGCACAAAGAGGCAGGAATAGGCGCTCTAGAGGCAGAAACCAATCCAGGGGTGCCTACAGGGGTCGCCAGTGGCAGGGTAACAACCAACGAGGCACGGATACAGCCACCACCACTACAACAACTCAATCAGTGACTTGGCGGTGGCACCGCCTACCAGGGAACAATTAGAAGCGCCCTTAGGCGGAAAGCTAACATTATTTTCAAGGAACTGGCACTGCATTACAAGAGAAAAATGGATTTTGCAGACTATAGACAAAGGTTACAGGTTCCATTTTCATACACTACCAGGAAAGAGAGGAATGCCAAACCTACCACCTTCTCAAAGGGCAGAAGCTCTAAAACAAATATCTCAATTATTAAGAATGAGAGCTGTGGAAAAGGTACCATTTATGGAGCAAGGGAAGGGATTTTACTCCAGGCTCTTCCTGGTACCAAGAAAAGAAAACAAATGGAGGCCTATTCTAGACCTGTCCGCTTTAAATACATTCCTCATTGTTCCAAAATTCAAAATGCTGACCCTACAGCAGCTTCTTCCCATGCTGGGCAAGGAGTCTTGGCTGGTAACTCGATCTCAAGGAGGCATACCTGCACGTCCCCATAAGACCAATTTGCAGAAGATACCTCAGATTTCTTGCAGGATCAGAGCATTATCAATTCTCAGCATTGCCCTTTGGTTTATCTACTGCGCCCAGAGTGTTCACGAAATGCCTGGCATCAGTAATCGCTCATTGCAGACTTCAGGGAATTCAAATCTATCCCTACCTGGATGACTGCCTGATACAAGCAGACAACAAAAACAAACTAACAGAAGACTTACAGAGAGTCATCTACCTGCTGCAAGCCCTGGGATATACAGTCAATACAAAAAAGTCAAGGCTGATTCCATCCCAAAGAATAACTTTTCTGGGTGCAGAACTGGACACATCAAAACAAATGGCATTTCTAACTGCAGAAAAGAAAGAGCAACTTCCTCTCTACTTCTTGGCATTAACAAAGCAGAGCCATCTAACTGCAAGAAAAGTGCTACAAGCTCTAGGCTTCATGGCATCCTGCATAATACTGGTCCCTCATGCCAGGCTGCATATGAGAAAGCTACAGTGGTACCTAAGGAATTTGTGGTCTCAGCACAAGCACAGCCTAGAAACCAAAATTCCAATGATCCCATGCCTAAAGCAAGCGTTCTTATGGTGGGCTCAGGCCTGTCAATCAAACACAGGACTGCCCTTCTGCAAAAGTCAACCAGGACAAACCATCACGACAGATGCCTCGGACCTCGGTTGGGGGGCACACATGATGGGCAAGTGCATTCAAGGCCTATGGACTCAAGACCAGCTGCATCTGCACATAAATCTAAAAGAAATGATGGCAGTAAAATTGGCAATCCAGGCATTCAGACCTTTTATCCAAGAAGGCCACTTTATGATAAGGACAGACAACACCACAGTTATGTGGTACATCAACAAACAGGGAGGCACACACTCATACCCTCTATGCCGGCTGGCACTGGACCTATGGGATGTGGCTCTGAGCTACAACATTCAGTTACAGGCAATTTATGTACCAGGGAAGGAAAACATTCTAGCAGACATGTTAAGCAGAACTACAACAGATTCCCACAAATGGATGCTGCATCCGGACATCTTCAGAACCATCACAAGAAAATGGGGATTACCACAAATAGACTTGTTTGCATCCCCATTCAATCAACAGTTGAAGAAATTCTGCACAAGGACTTACCACCCACTGGCTTGGAAGGTGGACTCCCTATCCTTCAGTTGGAAAAGCCTGACAGCATACGCATTCCCACCTCGTCCTTTGATGCACAAGGTGCTTCTCAAGATCAAAGAGGAACGTCCGAGTATCATTCTGATAGCCCCAGACTGGCCAAGACAACATTGGTATCCACTGCTAAGGAGCATGTCCCGGGAACAAATATGGACACTGCCCCTGATCCCATTACTGCTGACACAGAACAACTACAACACCCTGCATCCAAACCTAAAAACTCTGCAGCTAACTGCCTGGAACATTACATAACAGCAATTAACCCAAATTTATCCCAAAGGGTTAAAGACATAATCCTGGAGGCTCGTAGACCTTCAACAAGAAAGAATTATGCAGCAAAATGGAAAAGATATCTCATCTGGAGTACTGCAAAGGGGCTAGATGTGACACTGATGAACATAGCCAACATCCTGGAGTACTTGGCGGAGCTCTTCCATACAGGCCTGTCCTATTCCTCCATCAAGATACATGCATCAGCTATTTCAGCAGAATACAGCTTGGATCCTCCTGTCTTCTCGCATCCTCTGCTCAGACAGTTTCTGAGGGGAATTAAAAATGTAAAACCTCCCAGGAAACCTCCATTGCCAGCATGGGACTTGAACTTTGTACTGGAAAAACTGACTCTACCTCCTTTCGAACCAGCAGCTACAGCAGAATTGCAATACTTATCCTGGAAGACTGCTTTCCTGCTGGCAATAACTTCAGCAAGAAGGGTCTCTGAACTACAGGCATTAATGGCAGTACAACCCTTCCTGATCTTCCATCAAGATAGAGTGTCCATGAGAACAAATCCTACATTTATGCCTAAGGTGGTGTCCAGAGTCTCTTTAAATCAGGCTATCCACCTTCCTACATTCTTCCCCAATCCACAGAACAGGGGTGAAAAACTCTTACATACCTTGGATGTACACAGACAATTACGCTACTACCTGGACAGGACAAAAAAAAAATAGAAAAACTGACCAGCTTCTGGTAGCATATGCAACAGGAAAGGAAGGAAAACCAATTTCTAAACAGACAATCTCCAAATGGATAGGAAATTGCATTAGATTTTGTTACTCCTACCATGGAAAGAAAACTCCAGAGAACATCAGACCTCACTCCACAAGGGCTACAGCCACTACCACAGCTTTCTTACGAGGAGTGGCTACCAAGGACATTATAGAGGCTGCTACTTGGACCTCCGTGCATACATTTGCCAAGCATTATAACTTACCTCTATACTCTAGATCCCGTGCTGGTTTTGCCACTGCTGTTTTGCAAGGGATCCTGACTACACCATAATCTATTCTCATTTCCTCCTCCCCTAGTTTAGCTATGGTATTCTACCCATTTGTAAAGACTGCAGATGCATCCTTGAAGGACTTAGTACAGTTTTGTACCTACCATAAATGTAGATGTCCGAGAGGAATGCATCTGCAGTCAGGATTACCCACCCTCCTTCCCCTCTGAGGTACTTCTAGGGTACTTACCAATCTTCAGCTAGCTTGGGGGGGATCTATTATGGTGTATTTGTTTGTATATATGTACACACATGCTTATTTTGTGTGTTTGCTCTCTACCTTTTGGAAACTTTGGCATTTATCCAAATTTAGCCATCCAAGAGGGCACCTGGCATCTGGGGCAAGAAACACTGAGGAAAATGGCGTCGGCTGATGCCTTTATACCCGAATGACTGCCGCAGTGACGTCGGGTGAAGTGCGACACCAGCCGAAGCCAGACCCAGACTTTGGAATCCGGCCGACCGAAGGGCTGCCTGACGACAGGACAACCCATTTGTAAAGACTGCAGATGCATTCCTCTCGGACATCTACATTTATGGTAGGTACAAAACTGTACTTTCTTCTACGTGGCACATCTTATAACCAAAGGTTTCGCATCCAGTAAGAAAGAGGTAGTCATCCCATTCTACTCATCCATCATTAGACCAGTCGTAGAATATAATGCCCCGTTTGGCATGTACCTGACTAGACCCCTACAACAGCTGGAGAGGCCACAAAAGTACCTCACAAAAAGGATCCTAGGCCTTAAACACATGTCCTACATGGACAGACTTCAGCTGTTCTCAGGCTCTTATCGTCTACTTAGAGGTGATCTCTGCTTGACTTACAAAGCCATGTCCGACCCAGCTCTGCTTGAAATGCTACACCAAAAGAAGTCCCAATCCCCCTGTGCCACACGCTCCAGAGATCACAACTTCATTACCACAATTAACAGAAAGTTATGGAGGGACAGGTTCATCTCCCAAAGACTGCCCATACTCTGTAATAAGCTTCCCAGTCTTATCAAGCAGAGCACCTCTCTGGCCCTCTTCAAGAGAAATCTTGACGAGTTGATGAGTAGCAGAAAGTTCACTCCAGGGATCATTCCAGTTGCCCTACTGGGTATGGACACTGAACTAACATCGGGTGGCATGGTGTCTGGGCAATTTTTTGGGGGCTAGGTTTGTAAAGGCTCCAGGGGAATTAGCCTAGTACACACCTATGAACATAGTTTGAATGACAGACTAATGCACATACAATAATTAAAATATTAACTCAATAAATTACTACAATTGGACAGGAAGACATTGGACAATGTTACACTAGTAGGTATTGCAAAGACTATGACTTCACATTGTGATTGCTTAGAACATTGCACTTCATCAGTTGTGGTATGATATATTTTATATTATGATCATATTACACATGTATGGAGTGGTGACTCGCTCGTAACTGTTGCATTTTCAGGAGTTAATAAGAAATAAGGCTAACTGTACCAGTTATTGAAGCAATTTGCTAGTGTGATTACTATAGGTGATACTTCACAGCAAGTGGCATGTTGATCTGATTATTTAGTGCCATGCCTGGCATTCAAGTTCAGCAGCCTTATGGATAGAGGGGGTATAAAACATGCAGCCAATGCCGTTTTATTCAGTCTTTCTTGCTGCGTGGTGCCCGAAGCAGTAGTAGTTCGCAAGTGCCGGTCGGCCAACTCCTGAAATTTTCGCATTCAAGTTTCAGAACCGAAGTCTTCAACTAAAGCCAAGTACCCCATTGGGGAAACTTTTTCTTGCTCCTTACCGATGTCAGTAAAAGTTAATAATTGCATTACTTGTGGGAAGCAAATACCTCATAAGGATTTTCATTTGTACTGTATTTCTTGCCTAGGCCCAGATCATAACGTGCCTTGCTGTCAGTTTTGTGCTAGATTTAACCAACACACTATTAAGCATCGGTATATTTTTGCTTCAGAATATTTTGGATCCAGATTTAATTACCCTGAAATGTCATCGGTTAGCAATCCGACTACCAGAGTTCACAAAAAGCGCAAAGAAAAAGACAGACCGTTGAGGTCCAGAACCGATGACTAAGCTTCTCCTAAGCCAGTCGCCGGTGCTCAGTGAGGCGTTTTCTCAGCCCCTGATACCCGCTACTTTCCAGTCGCAGGCCTCTACCAAGACCCATGCGGAGTCCGGTATGCCGTGAGATTCTCAGAGTATTGAACCCGCGGATGTCTCTCCCTTTGATGAGTCCGGAGCTGCTGAGCAGGCACCGGCTTCTGAGGGTGTTTTCAGGCCTCAACATTTTTATATAAAACCGACGCCAGCTTCAAAAACAAGATCAAAAGCATCTTCTAAGTCTAAAAAAATGATGCATGAGCCACGTGCTCAGGCCCGTATGCCTAAAAAACAGATGATCAAAATGTCTGAGGACTTAATTACCTTGATCAGGGCCCCCCCCCCCCTTGCTAAGAGGCCTAGGCAAGACACTGATTATGAATCTTCAGATCAGATTTCTATTTCTTCTGATCAGGAATTTTCTATACCACCCTATGAGGATTCAGATGCAGAATAATCTATCCCATCTGCATCTCCTCCTGAGGATTATTCTTTTGGAGAAACCTTGCATACTTTAAGGGAACATTTTCCTTGGGAGAATCAGGATTTCTCTGACTCTAAAAAGAGGATTAGGGATTTCCTCCTTCTTCCTCCGCATAGTCCTTTGGCTATACCTCCTGTTAGACATTGTCGATGATGTGTTTTCGGAATCAAGCATGGCTCCTGATTCCCTACCTCCGGCTCCTAGTAAGCCAGACAGATATTACAGGGTCCCGGACTCCCACAAATTTCTATTCAAAAATCCTGCTGCTGATCCTGAAACTATCTCACAGGGCCCCAAAGGTGTAAAGGCCTCTACAGCCAAAAATCCTACCCACTCTGATAGAGACTCCAGGGCGCTGGATAGATGGGGAAAGAAGGTTTACGTCTGCAACCTTGGCAGTTAGGGTGTTAAACTGCCAGTTTCATATGCTAAAATATCAACAGCATGTTATGGGCTTATTGAAACAGAAAATTATGTTGATTTCTGATTCTGTGGAAAATAAAGAATTACAGGAAATATTGCATGCAGCTGAACAGGTTGGAAAGCATAATTTACAATGTGGTTTTGATTCTTTGGAGGCCTCCTGCAGGGCCGCAGTTACTGGATCTGTGATTAGAAGGCATGCCTGGCTCAAGGAGCAAAATCTGCCTGATCATGTTAAAGCTAAATTGTTGAATGCTCCTTTACAGCATGATACTCTGTTTGGTAATAAGGCAGAAGAGGTTTTAAAGAAAATGGAAGACGAGGCTAAATTCTATGCAAACTGTAAAAGATTTCTTACAAGTGCAGCCACCCAGATTCAGTAGGCACTGGCATACTAAAAATTGGTCCTTTCTTGTGTCCATCAGAGCCTCTCAAGGCAAATCCAGGCACTCAAAAAGCTCTAGATACCAATCACAGGGTTCTTACAGGTCAAAGCAGTGGGGTGCCTCCCCCTCCAAATCTGGGGTAAACAAAGCACATCCCTACAGTAAGCAGTCTCAATGACTTCCCTCTACCGTCACCAAGCACTTACCTTTTGGCAGCCCCCTTGGGGGGAAAGTTAGCACTTCATGCTCAAAATTGGCAGTTAATTACCCAGGACATGTGGGTATTAAACATAGTATCCCAGGGGTACAGATTTAATTTCCATACTTTGCCAGTTCCAAACGGTTGGCTAGATCTGCCACAAAATCAATGGGCAGAGGCTCAGAAACAAGTTACATTCCTCTTGGATATGGGGGCTATTCAACCAGTACCAGAACAGGAAAAAGGACAAGGTTTTTATTCAAGACTGTTCCTGGTACCCAGAAAAGACGATGCCTGGCGTCCAATACTGGACTTATCGATTTTTGAACACATTCCTGGATATTCCAAAATTCAAGATGCTGACTTTACAACAGCTACTGCCTATGCTGGGCAGGAATGCGGTTAGTGACTCTAGACTTAAAAGAGGCATACCTGCATACCCACCCCCATAGACAGCACAAGGAACAAGAAACTAAGGGTAATGCTGCTAAACGCCAGAAGTCTTAACCTCAAGATGCACGCACTCGAAGCTCTCCTCAGTATGGAGAACATCGATATCTGTGCAGTGACAGAAACCTGGTTCAAGGCTCCAGAGAGCACCTCAGCACTACCAGGCTATACCTCATATCATGCTTCTCGGCCCCAAAACCCGGACCGAACCACAAAAGGAGGGGGAGTTTCCATATTTATCAAGGATATCCACACCTCCATGTTAGTGGCATTGCACGAAGTATCGGAGACCATCCATGTGCAACTAACAGTGGGCAAGACTGCTTTTCAGTTTATAGCATCCTACAGACCACCCTCTCAAAGTCAGGGATCCCACTCTTCTTTCCTGAAAACATTGGAGAACATGAAGATCTCTCCGAACACCATTATATTGGCAAAACCAAAAGGAGCAACAAGGCTGATGCAGAGTCACAAGTATAGATGAAAAGCAAAATCCTCAGGTTAAAATCCAAATGAAAGGCAAAATCCTCAGGTTAAAATCCAACTTTAATTCCACTGCAGGTCAGATAAGCGCTTTCACTCATTCATTTGAGCTTCATCAGATCATGTAACAAAGACCTTCAAGTACATAGGCTACATTTATACAGTTAAAACATCTCCTATTGGCCTATCAAAAGCTGCTTCTTATTTACATATTCATGAGTTAATCTAAGCTTAAAAATATATGCACATATAAACATGCTGAGATGTATAAAATGACAAAGTAAATATAAAAAACATATAAAAACTCTCATGAACACTGAAGATGCTCTAATAAATATATATATATATATATATATATATATTATATATATATATATATATATATATATATATATATATATATATATATATATATATATATATATATATATATATATATATATATATATATATATATATATATATAATATATATATATATTTCTGGAGCACTGGGCGTTTATCCTGTTTGTCAGCGAGTGGTTTGTTCCTGTACCATTATATTGGCGACTTCAACTACCCAAACATTGACTGGGAGCACTACTCAAGCCCCAGCACCTTAGCCCAAAGGTTCCTGGAAATTATAAACTCAAATGCTATGGAACAACTAGTCACCACTCCCACAAGAGGAGACAACATACTAGACCTGATCATTACCAACATGGGGACTCTATGCTCCACACCAGAAGTATATCCCTCATTGGTAAGATCAGACCATAAATTAATCTCACTAGATGTCCACATCCCGACCCCACCCCCAGCCCAGAAAACCACAGTGAAAAACTTCTCAAAAGCGAACTTCTCACTTCTCAAAACTGAGGTGGAATCCTTCAAGGCCCCAGGGCCAGTGGAAACTACGGCCCAAACTGCAGAATCCTATATAAACGTATTCTATGGACATTTCCAGGAATGCATGGATCATGCTATCCCAAACAAAACCAAGACCCAATCATCCAAAGGTGGGCGTCCAGTCTGGTGGACCCCTGCCATAAATAAACTGTACAACAGAAGGAGGAAGCTACTACATGATGGAGCAAAATCCCTAATAGGGAAGGCATCTCTGATCAGTACTAGCAAAAAATTACGATCCCTCATAAAATCCTCCAAGGCCAGCTTCGAGAGAAAAATTGCACAGGACACCAAAGACAATCATAAGGCTTTTTTCAGTTCTGTTCGAAACCTGGGATGCAACTCCCAGACTTGTTCTGAGTTGATTCTAAACGACAAAAAATACACTGAACCCACAGACATCGCCAATATCCTGGCAGACAGGTTCAGTGCAAACTTCTCCACCCCCTCCCCCCCAAAAGAGCAAGTATCTATCCCAACAGAGGGCTGCCTCCCAAACATCTCTGATGCTCAGGTGAAGGCTTCCCTCTCCAAAGCAAAAAACACTGCTTCCATGGGACCAGATGGCGTCCCAGGTTGCGTCGTACATGAACTCCAAGAGGAACTAATCCCTCAAATAAAACAGCTATACAATCTCAGCCTCACTGCAGGATATGTGCCCACAGAATGGCGTACAGCAACAGTGGTCCCACTCCACAAAGGTGGAGCCTGTACGGACCCTGGAAACTATTGCCCCATAAGCCTGACTAGCTTAGTCTGCAAGGCTATGGAGAGGATCATCATGGAGCTCATAAACAAGGACATTGGGGACCTACAGACACTAGATCCTACCCAGTTCGGCTTTGTCAAGGGCAGATCCTGCCTTTTAACCTGGTTGACTTCTTTGAAACAGTCACCAAAGCCATAGATGAAGGGAAGGTAGTCCACACAGCCTATCTGGACCTTGCAAAGGCATTTGACACAATACCCCACTCGGGCATCATAGATAAGCTATCCAGTTTAAATATAAACCCCTATGTCACAAGATGGTTCGCAAACTGGCTCAAAGACAGAACCCACAGAGTGAGAGTTGTTGGAGCCATGTCAGACTCGAAACCAGTCACAAGTGGCGTCCCACAGGGTTCTGTCCTGAGACCACTCTTGTTCGGTATATACTTTTCCGAGGTACAGGCAAACGTGGGAGGACTATGGCTCACCAAGTTCGCAGATGACTGCAAACTGGGCGCCATAATCAACTCTCCAGCTGACACAAACATCCTTCAAAAAGGTCTCACAGAGAGAGATAACTGGTGCCAGCGCCATGGTCTAAAGCTAAATGCCAAAAAATGTATAGTCATACCCTTTGGCAAAAACAATGTGCCCACAAATTACCACATAGGCGGAAATCCATTAAGTACAGAGAAAGTTATTAGGGACCTGGGGACCCAAGTTGATTGGCAATGTGGTTTTCAAAGGAGAGATTGCTAAGTGGTTAGAAAGACCTACATAGCCCACCTCATCATGAAGGGTTTCGCATCTAGATCAGGAGAGGTAATTGTGCCCCTTTATTCATCCCTCATCAGGCCTATCATATAATACAATGCCCCTTTTGGGATGTACCTTACCCGACACCTGCAGCAATTAGAAAGACCCCAAAAGTATCTCACCAAGAGGATCAAGGGTCTCAAACAGATGCCATATGCTGCTCTGTTAAAAAAAACTCCAGCTCTACTCAGTTGCATACCGCCTACTTCGAGGCGATCTATGCCTGACATACAAAGCTATGTCAAATCCAGAATTAATGGACATGCTCCACCTCAGTATATCTAAATCCCTTAGAGCCACACGCTCGAGGGACTTGAACCTCAGCACAGAAATAAATGGAACTTGCTGGAGGGACAGGTTCATAACCCAGAGGCTCCCTTCGCTCTGGAATAGAATTCTAGTTCATGTGAGGCAGAACACCTCACTGAATCTCTTCAAGAATAATCTCGATAGGTGGATGGGGGATCGTAGGTTTGTCCCAGGGATTACTCCCGTGTCACTATTAGACAGAGGCACAGTAAACTAAACCTTAAAGGGCACAGTATACTCGAATCAAGGGGTGGTGTAAGCCATACAGAATCGGGCTAGGCTTATAATTACCTCAGGGCAGATAGCCTAATATGAACCTATGAACCTATATCCCAATACCTATGAACCTATATCCCAATAAGGGAATCGTGCAAAAGATACCTTCGCTTCAAGGCAGGTTTTATGCATTACCAATTCTCTGCACTGCCCTTTGGCTTATCTACTGTGCCCAGGGTCATTACAAAGTGCCTGGCATCAATAATTGCATTTTGCAGACAAAGAAGCATACAGATTTATCCTTACCTGGATGACTGTCTCATTCAAGCAGAGAACAAGGACATTCTTCTTCAACAGCTGGCATTTGTAAAAAGGCTTCTAACATGCCTAGGGTACACATTAAACTAAAAGAAATCACAACTGGTACCCTCTCAAAAAATTACATTCCTAGGTGCAAGCTTGAATGCAACTGCCCAGATGGTTTACCTTGCGCCAGACAAAGGCAACTGACTATATACTTCAAACAGATGGCAACAAAAACCCAGTTATCTGCAAGACAAATTCTGCAGGCTTTGGAGTTCATGGCATCCTGCATTCTACTAATTCCATATGCAAGACTGCATATGAGGAAACATCAATCTTCTCCTTCTCCTTCTCCTCATTAGGGGTCGCCACAGCGGATCACCGTCCGCTCATGATTGGCAGTGGAGTTTTACAGTGTCGAGTTTCCAGCTCTGCAGCCAACCTTCCACAGAAGGCACACACATGTACGCACTCACACCTAGGGCCAATTTAGTGTGTCCAATCCACCTACAGCATGTCTTTGGGATGTGGGTGGAAACCGGAGCACCCGGAGGAAACCCACGCAACCACAGGGGGGACATGCAGACTCTGCACAGAAGGCACCCCAACCGAGGATCGAACCAGAGAACCTCTTGCTGTGAGGCGGCAACACTAACTGCTGCACCACCGTGGCCGCCCATATGAGGAAACGTCAATGGTACCTAAAAAGTTTATGGAGTCAACATTGTCACAGTCTGGAAACAATGATTCCTCTCATTCCCTGCCTACAACAGGAGTTTTTGGTGGGCAGAGACATGTCATCAAAACAAGGGACTGTCATTCACTCTACCCCCTGCCACCCATACCCTAACTACAGATGCATCAGACTATGCTTGGGGGACCCACCTGGTGGGGAGATGCATTCAGGGAGCCCAAAACAAATGCATCTGCATATCCACCAGAAAGAGATGCTAGCTGGTCAGAATGCTCTGACAGCCTTCAAGGACTTAATTCATCCAGGACAACTACTGATAAAGACGGACAACACCATGGTTATGTGGTACATAATCGAGCAGGGGGGTACACATTCCTACTCCCTTTGCAGACTAGCCATGGCATTGTGGAACACAGCCTTGACTTACCAAGTACATCTTCAAGCTCATTTCCTGCCAGGAAAATAAAATACTCTGGCAGACGGTCTAAGCAGAAATCTTATGGACCCACACTAGTGGAAACTGGAACCACAAATCTTCAACATGGTAACGCAGAAATGGGGGGGGCCCAGACATAGATCTATTTGCCTCTCCCCAAAATTGTCAACTGAACAAGTCCTTGTGCAGAATTTATCACAGACAAGCATGGAAAGTGGATGCCCTATCCTTCAGTTGGAAAAACCTATCAGTCTATGCCTTTTCCCCCTCTGCCTCTTCTCTTCAAGGTCTTACTAAAGGTTAGACAGGAAAAAATAAAAATGATCCTAATTGCTCCAGACTGGCCTCGCCACAGCACTGGTACCAAATTCTAAGGAATGTCTTAACTCCTACCTTGGTACTTGCCTCAAATACCTCCTCTACTGTCACAGCAGAACAATCAAATTCTGCACACTCGGCTCCAAACTCAGAACCTTGCAGCATGGCTGATCATTTAATTATTCAAACAACACCTCACAGTAAATCTGTGATGGATGTCATTTTGCAAGCCAGAAGGCCTAGTACTAGAAAATCTTTTACTGATAAATGGAAGAGATTCTGTGCTTCGAACCAAGCACAAGGAACAGACACAGCAAAACCAAATACCCCTCAGATTTTACAATACTTGACTGAGATACTTGACAAGGGCTTATCTTTTTCTTCAATAAAAATCCATGCCTCTGCCATCTCAGCTCATTACAACACGGAGCCTCCCATCTTTTCTCATCGTCTGCTAAAACAGTATCTTAGAGGGGCCAAAAATTTAAGGCCTCCCAGAAGATCACCAACTCCTGCATGGGACCCCAATTTTGTGCTGGGAAAACTCACCCTGCCTCCTTTTGAACTAGCAGCTAGCTACTGCGGATATAAAATTTTTATCTTTGAAAACAGCTTTCCTTTTGGCAATCACTTCAGCAAGAAGGGTTTCAGAACTGCAGGCTGTCATGGCTGTGGAGCCTTTTATTACATTTTACCCGGACAGGGTGTCCCTCAGGGCCATTCCTTCCTTTATGCCTAAGGTGGTATCCAGTGTGGCTCTTAACCAAACTATTCACCTGCCAACATTTTACCCATAGCCACAGAACAAGGGGGAGCGGATTCTGCATTCATTGGACATGCACAGACAACTAAGATTCTACTTGGACAGGACCAACTCTCTAAGGAAGTCTGAGCAACTACTGGTGGCATTTGCTTCAGGATCAGAGGGGAAGGCTATATCAAAGCAGTCTATTTCTAAGTGGATAAGCCACTGCATTCATTTCTGCTACTTGCACCATGGTAAACCTGTGCCCAGGGGAATTGGGTCACACTCCACCAGGGCTGCCTCTACCTCAGCAGCCTTTCTCAGAGGAGTTCCAACCAAAGACATTCTAGAAGCTGCTACTTGGAGCTCTGTTCATACCTTCACAAAGCATCATCATTTGCCTCTCTTCTCCAAATCCAGGGCAGGCTTTGCCACTGCAGTTCTGCAGGGCCTTATAGCCGCTGCTAATGTTTTTTAGTCCCATCCTCCCATCCATAGCTTTGGGATTCTACAAAAATGTAATGGCTGCAACAGTGAAACATGAACATAGTACAGTTGTGTACACTTACCATAAATGTAGATGTTAGAGTGTATTCACTGTTGCAGTCTGGGTTACCCACCCACCATCCCCCTTTTCTATAACTTCTCTTTCCTTCACTATATTCTAAAGCCTTTGGTGTATTTGCTTTTACATGAAGGTAAAGTTTATGTTGCTAAAGTGCATTTACATATATTGCTGTTTATTTATTTGTGTGTATATATATATATATATATATATGTATATATATATATAATGTGTGTATGTATGTATATATGTATATATATATATATATATGTATATTATTTTTATTTTTTTTTGCTCCCCATTTGGGGGGCACCTGACATCTGGGGCAAGAAAAACTGAATAAAATGGCGTCGGCTGCATGTTTTATACCCCTGATGACCTGACGTCATGGAAGAGGAGACAGCAACCGACGCAGGACCCAAGACTTTGTTATTCAGGCCGACTGAGGGCAAACTGCCAGCAGATTACCCAAATGTAATGACTGCAACAGTGAATGCACTTGAACATCTACATTTATGGCAAGTGTATACAACTGTACTTATCTCCACCCCCCCACCCCCCACTGTTTTTGGTTTGTTGACATCGGGGTGTTGATTTTTCTTTTAGTTCTAGGCATCCTCCTGTCAGAGCTCAGCCTCCCTCTATGTTGGCATGATAGCTCTTAAAGGCTTGGCACCCAATCCTGTTTAGTCAGCTGAAATTGTGCTGACTGAAGTTTCGGTGCATAGAAGGTGCCTTGAAGCTTTGGGAGCTGGCTGGCTGGCTGTTAATCCCCATACAGGATATAACCCATTTAGGTAAGGCTACTGCAGCAGTGATCATTCAAACATCAACTCTTTTATCACTTACTGCAAAGTAACATATGACTGTGATTGTTGGCCTCCTTCAGTCACTTTGTTTTAATTATGCAGTTTCTTGAAGTTGTGAATGAATTGCAGATGTTCTTCGTCTCACATTGCTGCAGTCATAACCTGTGGGTAGTCCGCTGTCCTCGGTCGGCCCGAATACCAAAGAGCTGGGCTGGCGTCGGTCATTGTCACCTAGAGCTGACGTCAGTACGTAGTAGTACTTAAGCGCATGACCGACGCCATATCCTCAGTCTTTCTTGCTGCGTGGTCCGAAGCAGAAGCAGCGTTTGCAAGTGCTGTTCGGCGTTCTGAAATTTTTATTTATCGAGTTTCAGACCGAAGACCAAGTTGGGCTAAGTACCCCGTTGGGGAAATCTTTATCTTTTCTTGCCTCAGTTATCCGGATGTCAGAAAAAGTTAATAATTGCATTTCTTGTGGGAAACAGATACCTCATAGGGATTGTCATTCTTTCTGTATTCCTTGCTTGGGGCCTGAGCACGACGTAGTCGGGTGTCGCTTTTGTGCTAGATTTAATAAGCGCACCATTAAACGGAGATTAGACTGTGCCAGGCTTGTTTTCGGTAAAAGGTGTAACTATAACATGCTGTCGGATCCCCCGACGCCCGCTACCGCTAAAAAGCGTAAAGACAGATCTTTGAAGTCTAAACCGGACGAGTTGTCCGTTGCGGACGCCGGTTCTACTGAGCCTCCGGTTGAATCTGTGGATCCTGCCGAGGGTCCGGCTGAATCCCAGGGGGAACCTTTACTTTTACAGGAGTTGGCCTCTCAGGAGTTAGGCCCGGCGGAAGGTGCTTCTCAGGTGTCTGTAGTTCCTTCCTTACAGAAGGTTATTAGGCCTTCTACTTCAGTAGCTAAAGGCCATGCTAAGGCCAAACCTTGTCTGGTTGGCCCTGGTCATAGTTCTAGCTCTCCAGCCCCTGTTCCTAAAAAGCATATGTTGAAAATGGCGGAGGACTTGATTACTTTGATCAGGGGTTCTATGCCCCCCCCCCAGAGAAGAGGCCTAGGGTGGAGGCAGATTTAGAGGGAATGGATCATTCCTCAGACTACTCTGATTCCTCGGCTGAAGAAATTCAGGAATTCCTTCTTATTCAGATTCGGATGCAGAGGACTCCTGTCCTTCTGCTTCTCCTCCAGAGGATTTTTCTTTTTCTGAGACTTTACATTCCATGAGGGAACATTTTAAGTGGGAAGGTCAGGATTTTTCAGATTCTCGGAAAAGGCTTAGGAATTATGTTTCTGCCACAACATAGGCCCTTGGCTATTCCTCCTGTCTTAGATGTTGTTCAGGATGTTTTTTCTGAATCTTCCCTTAAACCTGATTCTTTGCCTCCTGCCCCTGTTAAGCCGGACAGATATTACAGAGTCCCAGAAGCACATAAGTATTTGTACAAGAGTCCTAGAGCTGATCCAGAAACTATTATTCAAGGTCCTAAGGGTATTAGGGCTTCTGTGGCTAAGAATCCAGTTCCTTTGGATAAAGATTCTAGAGCTTTAGATAGGTGGGGGAAAAAGGTGTACACCTCCTCTACGTTAGCTATGAGGGCTTTGAATTGACAATTTCATATGCTGAAGTATCAGAATTTTTTGTTAGGTCAATTGAAATCTAAGGTGGATGCTTTATCTGAGGGTATAGAGTGTAAGGAGCTCCAGGAGTTGGTTCATGCATCAGATCAAGTTGGCAAGCATTCTTTGCAGTGTGGTTTTGATGCTCTTCAGGCTTCATCCAGGGTGGCTGCTACAGGTTCAGTTATTCGTAGACATGCCTGGCTTAAGGATCAAAATTTGTCAGAGCATGTTAAGGCTCGGATTTTGGATGCTCCTCTTCAATCTGAAGTACTTTTGGTCCTCCTGTGGAATCAGTTTTGAAAAGATGGAAGATAAGGCTAAGTCTATGCAGACGGTCAAGGATTTTATGCAGGTGCATCCTCCTAAGTTTAGTAGGAATTGGCCTGCTAGAGGATGGTCTTATCCTTCTTCGGATTATCAGTCTAAGGGCAAGTCTAGATGTGGTAGAGGCAGAGCTCACGCTCAGGGTTCTTTTAGACCTAGGACTTGGAGTTCTCCTGCACAGTCTTCTGGTGAGGGCAGGGGTCAGCCCTTTCGTAAACAGACCCAATGACCTGTGTCTTCCGCTGCCAGACCCTTCTTTACTGGCAGCTCCTCTAGGAGGGAAGTTGGGACTTTTCAAACAAAACTGGCGTTTGGTCACCCATGACAAATGGGTGTTGGACATAATAAATCACGGTTACAAGTTTTATTTTCACACTTTTCCTCCTTTCAAAGGCATGCCGGATGTGCCTCCTCAACAAAGGATGGAGGCTCAGGAGCAAATCTTGTTACTTTTGCAGATGGGGGCAATTCAGGTGGTCCCTCCGTCAGAAGTAGGCCTAGGTTTTTATTCCCGTCTGTTCCTAGTGCCAAAGAAAGGGAACACTTGGAGGCCATTTCTGGATTTGTCCATTCTCAATACCTACCTAGACATTCCAAAGTTCAAGATGTTAACATTACAACAATTTCTGCCTATGCTAGGCAAAGATCACTGGATGGTAACCCTGGATCTCAAAGAGGCCTATCTTCACATCCCTATCAGGCCCAGCTGCAGGAGATTCCTGAGGTTTCGGGCTGGTACTTCTCATTATCAGTTCTCTGCATTGCCCTTTGGTTTATCTACTGCGCCCAGAGTATTCACAAAAGTTCTGGCTCCTGTAATTGCTTTCTTCAGACAGAGAGGAATACAAATTTATCCTTATCTGGACGATTGCCTGATTCTTGCTCAAAACAAAGACAAGTTACTACAACATCTCCAGTATGTAATGGCAGTTTTAAGGTGCCTAGGGTATTCTGTGAATAAAATAAAGTCCAGTCTAGTGCCCTCTCAGGACATGTGCTTTCTGGGTGTCAGACTGAATACAGCTTCTCAGATGGCATTTCTGACCCCGGACAAACAAAGAACTCTTCATCTATACTTCCAGCAGTTATCAGTAATGTCCAGGCTGACTGCAAAGACAGTCCTTCAAGCCTTGGGGTTCATGGCATCTTGCATTCTAGTACTTCCCAATGCCAAACTGCATATGAGGAAGCTACAATGGTATCTCAAAAGTGTGTGGACTCAACACTGCCATGGTTTGGACACTGTCATTCGGATTATACCTTGCATCCAGAAGGAATTCTTGTGGTGGGCTCAGGAATGTCACCTAAACAAGGGACTCTCTGTGATCCGACCAGAGGCGAGTCGGATCCTAACGACGGATGCCTCGGACTTGGCTTGGGGAGCACACTTCAATGGGAAATAGATTCAGGACATATGGCCTCCCAAACTACAACATTTGCATATCAACATGAAGGAGATGTTAGCAGTCCAATTTGCCTTGATGGCCTTCAAGGACCTACTTCAGCCGGGACAGGTGTTGATTCAAACAGACAACACAACAGTCATGTGGTACATCAACAAGCAGGGGGGAACCCATTCCTACCCTCTTTGCAGACAAGCAATGATTTTATGGGAGACTGCTCTGAGTTTGCATATCAATCTTCAAGCACTGTTTCTGCCAGGAGCACAGAACTCCCTAGCAGATGTATTGAGCAGACGAATTGTGGATCCCCACGAGTGGAGACTGGACCCTCAGGTATTCAAACAGTTAACCGTGGCTTGGGGAGCTCCAGACATAGATCTGTTCGCTTCTCCACTGAATTTCCAACTGCCAAAATTTTGCACAAAGATGTTTCATCCAAATGCTTGGAAAGTGGATGCTCTATCTTTCAGTTGGAGCAACCTTCACGTTTATGCTTTCCCCCCTCTGCCTCTTCTTCCCAAGGTACTCTTGAAAGTCAGGAGGGACAAGCCTTGCATGATTCTAATAGCACCAGATTGGCCACGTCAGCATTGGTATCCTCTGCTGAGGAGCTTAATTCAGGAGCCTCCTTGGCTTTTGCCACAGGTTCCTCATTTGTTATCCAAGTCAAACAATCATTTCCTCAATGTTCGGGTGCAGTCCCTGCATCTAACAGCCTGGCGTATTCTGTAATGGAGCCAGTGGGTCTCAGCTTCCACAACAGGTTTTAGATGTCATTTTGGCAGCCAGGCGGCCTAGTACTAGAAAAGTTTATGCTGATAAATGGAAGAGATTTTTTCTTTGGAGCACAGCAAAGGGCTTTGATGATGTCCTTCATGGATGCATCTGCAGTCATAACAACTGGGTTGTCCTGTCGTCAGGCAGCCCTTCGGTCGGCCGGATTCCAAAGTCCGGTCCGCTTCGCTGATGTCGCACTTCACCCGACGACATCTCTGCTGGTCTTCGGGTATAAAGGCACCAGCCGACGCCATTTTCCCCAGTCTTTCTTGCCGCGTGGCGCCCGAAGCAGAAGCTGTTCGCAAGTGCCGGTCGGTCAGATCCAGAGATTACTACTTCCGAATACTACTTCGAAGACTTCTAAAGCTAAGTACCCGTTGGGACTCTTTCTTGCCTCAGCCGATGTCAGAAAAAGTCAATAACTGTTTAACTTGTGGGAAACAAATACCTCATAAAGATTTCCACTCTTACTGTTTGCCTTGTTTAGGCCCAGACCACGACGTAGCAGCCTGTTCAGCCTGTGCTCATTCAACCGACGAACGCTTAGGCGCCGGTCGGAGTTTGCTGAACAGTTTTTCGCTCAGATTTTGCGTACATTATGCCGTCGGATCCTCCGACTACCCAGATTGTTAAAACGCAAAGAAAAGACCAACACTCGCGGTCCGCGGTTTCAGCGAAACCATGGTTAAGCAAATCATGAGTGTCTCGGGTTTCGGCGAAACCGAAAACTGATCAAAGCACAGCTGAATCAATGACTACTACTGAGGCTCCTGCTACCTTACTTGAATCGGCCTCAGAAATCTTACCTACAGTGGTTACTAGTGACTTATCAGACACCATCCCTTTGGATGTCTCTACCCCAGCACGTGGTGCTGCTAGGCCTCCTGCAGCCATGTCTATTAAGGCCTTCACCAGGGCTAAAGCAGCCAAATCTACTAAATCAGTGCCTGCTAAACCACGTCCAAGGATAACCCTGATAGCTCCAAACTGGCCAAGACAACACTGGTACCCATTGCTGAGGAGCATGTCTCGGGACAAAATGTGGTCAATACCCCTGATGCCTTTGATGTTAACCCAGAACAACTACAGCATCATGCATCCAAACCTAAAAACGTTGCAACTGACTGCATGGAACATCACATAGCAGCAACTAATCCAGAACTTTCCCAAAAGGTTAAAGACATTATCCTTGAAGCCCGCAGACCTTCAACAAGAAGGAACTATGCAGGAAAATGGAAAAGGTTTGTCATTTGGAGTGCTGAAAGAGGAAAAGATGTGTCGAATATAGACATTGCTAACATTCTGGAGTATTTGGCAGAGCTTCTACATACAGGCCTGTCCTATTCCTCCATCAAGATACATGCATCAGCTATTTCAGCAGAATACAGCTTTGATCCACCTGTCTTTTCACATCCTTTACTCAGGCAGTTCCTCAGAGGGATCAAGAATGTAAAACCTCCTAGGAAACCACCATTGCCAGCTTGGGATTTGAACTTTGTGCTGGAAAAGTTGACACTGCACCTTTTGAACCAGCAGCAACAGCAGACCTGCAGCATCTATCGTGGAAAACTGCTTTCCTACTGGCAATAACCTCAGCAAGAAGGGTTTCTGAACTTCAGGCCCTAATGGCAGTACAACCCTTCCTAATCTTCCACCAAGATAGAGTGTCCATGAGGACTAATCCTACATTTATGCCTAAGGTGGTATCCAGAGTGTCTTTAAACCAGGCAATCCACCTACCTACCTTCTTCCCAAACCCACAAAACAGAGGGGAAAGAATGCTGCATACCTTGGATGTACATAGACAGCTACGCTACTACCTGGACAGAACAAAAAGTAACAAAAACTGACCAGCTGTTTGTAGCCTATGCAACAGGAAGGGAAGGAAAAGCAATTTCCAAACAGACAATCTCCAAATGGATAGGAAATTGCATACGATTCTGTTACTCCTTTCATGGAAAACCAATTCCACAGAACATAAGGCCTCATTCTACAAGGGCAACAGCCACTACCACAGCCTTCTTACGAGGAGTGGCAACCAAGGACATTATTGAGGCGGCTACTTGGACCTCCGTGCATACATTTGCCAAGCATTATAATTTACCTCTGTATTCCAGATCCCGAGCAGGATTTGCCACTGCTGTACTGCAAGGGATCCTAACCACACCATAATCTATTCTTCCTCCTCCCCTAGTTGGCTATGGTATTCTACCCAGTTGTTATGACTGCAGATGCATCCATGAAGGACATAGTACAGTTTTGTACCTACCATAAATGTAGATGTCCGAACTGGATAGCATCTGCAGTCAGGATTACCCTCCCTCCTTCCCCTCTGTGGTACTCCTAGGGTATTTACCCTCCTAATAGCTAGCTGGCGGGGGGGAGTCTCTTATGGTGTATTTGTTTGTATATATGTATATACATGATTATTTTTTGTGTTTGCCTTCTATCTTTTTGGAAACATTGGCATTTACCCAAAATTTAGCCTTCCTAGAGGGCAACTGGCATCTGGGGCAAGAAACACTGAGGAAAATGGCGTCGGCTGATGCCTTTATACCCAAAGACCAGCAGAGATGACGTCGGGTGAAGTGCGACATCAGCCGAAGCCGGACCCGGACTTTGGAATCCGGCCGACCGAAGGGCTGCCTGACGACAGGACAACCCAGTTGTTATGACTGCAGATGCTATCCAGTTCGGACATCTACATTTATGGTAGGTACAAAACTGTACTTTTCAGTGCCTAATTTGAGTTTTGCACTACAGTATCTTACTGAATTACTGGACAAGGGTTTGTCGTTCTCTTCTGTGAAGGTTCATGCTGCAGCCATTTCTGCTCACTATGATTGCGACCCTCCTTTATTTTCTCACCCTTTGTTCAAACAGTTTCTTAGTGGGGCAAAGAATATAAGACCCCCACGTAGAGCTCCTACTCCTTCCTGGGATCTTAATTTTGTGTTAGAGAAGCTTACTTTACCTCCTTTTGAACCTGCAGCTATGTCTGAATTGAAGCTTTTGTCTTGGAAGTCTGCTTTTTTGTTGGCCATTACTTCTGCTAGGAGGGTATCTGAATTGCAGGCACTCATGGCAGTTGAACCCTTTCTGATTTTCCATAAGGATAGAGTTTCTTTGCGAACTAACCCTACTTTTATGCCTAAAGTGATTTCTAATGTGGCCTTGAACCAGTCTATTCATTTGCCTACTTTTTATGCTGATCCCCAAAATAAAGGGGAAAAAGTCTTGCATTCTTTGGATATCCACAGGCAGCTACGTTATTATTTGAGCAGGACTAAAGAGTTCAGACAGACTCAACAGTTATTTGTTTCCTTTGCTTTGGGTTCACAAGGGAAAGCTGTTTCAAAGCAAACTATTTCTAAGTGGATTGGTCAATGTATTGCTTTTTGTTATTCTCATCATGGGAAGGAGGTTCCTGCTGGGATCAGACCTCATTCTACCAGGGCTACTGCCACATCTACTGCTTTTGAGGGGGGGTAGCTACTAAGGATATTTTGGAGGCAGCTACTTGGAGTTCAGTACACACTTTTACTAAGCATTACCATCTCCCTCTTTATTCCAAGTCCAGGGCTGGGTTTGCCACTGCAGTTTTACAGGGCATGTTAGCAGCTCCTAATGCTATTTAGTTTGCCAGCCTCCCTTTTCCTTTGCTTTGGGATTCTACCCACAGGTTATGACTGCAGCAATGTGAGACGAAGAACATAGTACAGTTTTGTACCTACCATAAATGTAGATGTTCGAGGATCTACATTGCTGCAGTCCAATTATCCTCCCTCCTTCCCCTCTATAGTTTGTGGTTGCTGTGTTTTTTGGGATAATCTTTATTTCCACACTGGTAGTTGTTAGGCTTTTACTATTTTAGCTCTGGCCTTCTTTCCTTCTTAGGCCTTCTGACATCTGGGGCAAGAAAGACTGAGGATATGGCATCGGTCATGCGCTTAAGTACTACTACGTACTGACGTCAGCTCTAGGCGACAATGACCGACGCCAGCCCAGCTCTTTGGTATTCGGGCCGACCGAGGACAGCGGACTACCCACAGGTTATGACTGCAGCAATGTAGATCCTCGAACATCTACATTTATGGTAGGTACAAAACTGTACTTTGTACAGATTGAAATGCCGGCTGCACAAGAAATTTATTCCATCTTCTCGTTTATTTTATTTTAATCTGGGCAGAAGTACAAGTTCTTACATTTGTAGGACATGTTCTCAGTAGTTGTAATTACAGATAAACCTTTCAAGTAGCTGAACTGGAAGAGGCACCATTTCTGATTTGTTATGGGCCTTTTTTTTTTCCTAAGTATTTTTCTTAACTTTTTTTATTCCCCAAGTGCAAAGGTTCCTTTGTTGCCCTTAAATATCCCTGAAGTTGAGTTGCAGTAACAGAAATGCAAAACTTTGCTGTATTTAACTGGCAAAGATCAATAGGAGATTGAGTTGCCCTCTCAGACCAGCTACCATCGTGGAAGTCACATTTTGTCTGTACATTAAAAAAATATAAAGATGGCCGGCTTGTAAATCCTTGTCAGTATTACCTTGGTTTGGGGAACAGGGCAGGTTGATTCCCCATGGAGAATGGGATATATGTATTGTCCTGCTCCCATCCTATAAAGGCACCAGTGGTTCGTCTTAACCGCCAGTTCTTCCAGGACATTTACCAGTCAGTTTGCTCATCTCAAGTCAGGGGAATGTGTATTTATCATTTTCAGGGTTACTGTCTGGTGTAGACTAACATTGTGTCAGAAATGCATGTTAGTGTTCAACCACCGTGAATTTTTTTTTACATTGTAAGAATATTGGTTTAAACTAAGAGAAGCATTATCTGATCTTACAGAGACTCTGAAGTTCTTTATTACTATCTTTTACTATCTTGATGGTCTTTTTTTGTTTTTTTACCTGACGTAAGCTCTGTTGAGAGTAGGTGTTCAATGGTTCTCAAAATGACATGGAAGGTAACATCTGCACTTTTGAAGATTTTTTTTTTTTTCGTCTCTGTTTACAATTCCTTGTGATGGGCTTTACATGAGGACTAATCCATTGGTACCTTAAGGTCTGCACCGGGGTGAAGAACCCCTGGGAGTGCTAATTCCCTCTGATGCTAGCTGTCAGAGTGATTGTGGAGGATGGAAGTACTGCTACTCATTCAAGCAGATGTTTTGCTCCGGTCTCCCTCCTGTCCTACAAGGTTCTTATGACTATGCATCAGATGTGGCTTGGTGGCTTAAAGAAGGTTCAGTTGCCAGGCTTTTAACATCTCAGCATTCTGAAATGTCATCTTTGTTAACAAGGTGTGGAGTAGTAAGTCTCTTAGAAGAATGTCTGAGAAGAATGCATGTTGAACAAACAGACTGCCTTACTGGCATATCGATAGTAATGTCCTGGTGCTCTCTCTGTGGCAGTCTCTCAGAGCGTAAGACTCCTCTCTGCATATCTGTGGATGTGAAGGACCATTCAGCTGCCATAGCAGGTTAGTCCCTCACTGTCGCGTACAACAGCCCTCCATTTTTTCTTGTAACAGTGGGAGAGAAGGCTATCTGAACTCTACCTTTCTCTGTCAGATTTTGATCTCTGGAGGAGCTTAGATATGAAATCCTTTCGATTATTTTATTCTTCCCTCTATCTTTTATATTAGTGTTTATGATTTGTACAATTTTGATGTGTGTTCCATTAAGAGACTGGGAAAAAGTGCATCTATTGCAGTGCTTTATTTCCTGTTAATGGTGAGTGATTATTCTGACTGGTGTAAGCTGAATACTAGTTCCTCAAGGGTTTATAACTATTTCTTGGTGTTTGTGGATACTTGATAGACTTTCTATGCTAGGGCTGTTTTTGTCAAATGCTGTTATCTTGTGCTACCATGACCACAAGAACATCACAACTATTTTTTCCAGTTGATTTAAGGCTTTATTTTGAATATTTTGACAGGAAAACTTGCTGTTTTCACATTTTTACTTCATATCTTTAAAGAGGTAAATGAAGTAACTTAATTTTTTGTTTTAAATCATGTTTTTTGGCACCCTTTATTCTGACAGGAATTTGCTTGAGTTTAAAATGAATTTCTTGCATAAGGCTAATTACACTGTATTCATTCTTGTGGGACTGAAATTAGACATTTAATTTTTTATTGTGGACTTTGATATGTATTGGTACTCAGTGTGTGTCTATTGAATTACTGGCTTTTTGCTTGAGCGCAGTGTTCTATTTGTTTCTCTTTTTAAATCATTTTTACATTGCTAGCTTAAGGGGAAATACAGCGGTGTTAACCCTTTGTATACTGTGAGTACAGTTTCATCAGTAGTATGTACTGACTTTTGCCCTCTGTCTAGATGGTCTCTGAAATGTGCTCCCCATCTACCTAGTCTGCACCTAAGAAACGTAAAAGTAAAACAAAAAATATGCCTCCACAGTAGCTTCAGCCAAGAGCAGGCTATCTGCCCACTTGCCTTCTTCAGGACCCCTGGTGGTGTGTTGGTACCACAGCTGTGCATGACTCAAGAGTCAAGACACTTCCACTGAGATTGTACCATTCTTTAGGTGTAGAGGAAGTCATGGGTGCAGACTCCATTGCCATGGCTGAGTTTCCTCCTGGTGATTCTCCCAGTAGTGTAGTGCATGCTAAGAGAGAGAACCCACAATGAGGTTGAGCACCAGTCTCGTTTAGGTTTCCCACTGGAGATGACTGCTATGGCTACATCCATTGTTCAAACAATTCCTTACGAGATGCATACCCAGGTTAATAATACTGGTGCTTCCATCCTGTGTTTTTTTTTTTTTTTGCTGTGCATCCTGATTTTGTAGGGGATTAGGTGTCTGAGGGTTCTGACATATGCGAATCATCAGCTGTTTTCTAATTATGAGCAGGCAAATGAACCAAGACAGATGTTTACTTTTTTCCCCAAATGCTGGCTAGATTTAAGGATGTATTTAATTAGGAGCAGTCATCTACTGACCCCGAGATTGGCAGGGTCTATGACCTTTTGGAGGATGAGGCATCGAGTCCGTCTCTCTAGTGATTCTGGCATTGAAGAAGGTTTTTAATTAATTAATTTTATTTATTTATTTATTTTTTAAGCCTGTAGTTTTTTTGCTTACTAAGGCTCTTTCTAAAAAAATATTTTCTCCACCTTGCTGTGACCCCTTGCCTGCAGACCCTGCTTTGGCGTTTCCAGCTACCATTTCTATTAAGGTTTATCTTCTATAAATCTGGTCTCAGGATAAACTAGGCAAGTGACCAGAATCTGCAGTGAAGAAGCTGGGGCAGTCCAGCATGGTTGTTTTTAAAATAACGTTTACTGTTTTCTGTGAAGTGTCTGTCAGGCAACAGCAGAAGAGGCAACAGAAGTACCTCACAAAGAGGATCCTAGGCATTAAACACATGTCCTACATGGACAAACTCAAAAGACTCGAGCTGTTGTCGGTCTCATATCGCCAACTTAGAGGAGATCTCTGCTTGACTTACAAAGCCATGTCTGACCCAGCTCTGTTAGATATGCTACATCTAAAGAAATCCTTCTGTACCACACGCTCCAGAGACCTCAACCTCATTACCACAATTGTGCTGGAGGGACAGGTTCCTCACCCAGAGACTGCCCATGCTCTGGAATAGACTTCTCATACATGTCAAACAGAGCACCTCGCTGTCCCTGTTTAAGAGAAATCTTGAGTGGATGGGTAATAAAGTTCACCGCTGGGATCACTCCAGTGGGTCTACTTGATAGAGACACTGGGAACTAACGTTGGGTGGCACAATGCCAGGGCACTTCTATGGGCTAGGCTTGTAAAGACTTCAGGGCCGTTAGCCTAGTACACACCTATGATGCATGTGCAGTTTAGAAGAGATTGCTTCATTACTGCTTGTTTATGTCAAAGATACTGTTTCCAGTGTTTCATGGGTGTCAAAGCGTGTTGAGCATTTTGGAAGGTGCTGACTCCATTCTAGAAATGCAGCTTTTCAGTGATAATGAGGAGGTAAGCTTGGTTGCATGGTCAGCATTTTTCTGATGACTTAAAATGACATTTTACATGCTCCAATTTGAGTCTTGTTGCATGTTTGGTACTGCAGCTAATCAGATCCCTTAAATGGTAGGATGAGCAAGGTAAATTGAGGTAGGGTGTGTCAAAAATGCTTCATATTCTCATGTTTTTCTCTCTTAAACAGGTTAATTTTTGGCGGCCTACTAATGACTGTGTAGTCACTTACCTTTTTCCAAGTCTCCCATTGGGTGCTATGCCTCTCGGGTTGCATTAATTCCTTTGCTAATATGTCCTCCTTTAAAGTGGTGTGTATTGTAAAAGAAATGAGGGTACCTTTTAGCAGAATATCTCTGAATGAATGAGATTCTCTCTACCCCACCTTTTTGTTTCATAAACATGATTATCATCAGTTCCACCTTTTTGCTTCATAAACATGATTATCCTCCATTTTTATTGTCCCTCCGGATCCCCTGTCTATCTCCTTTGTAGCTGTAGGTCAGTTGATGAAAGTGATTTGATGATGCCCCCCCCACATACACTCTCACACACACACACACACACACACACACACACACACTCTCTCACACACACACACACGAAAACCTTCTGTTGTACTTTGGACATTTAGGTCACAGTATTCATCATTTGTTTTTGTATGTTGCTTTATTGTTTTTATCATTTTATTGTGTAGGCTTTATAAATTAGCAATTCCGTTTATTTTGTAATGGTCATTTGCATTGATGTAAATCAAACCTGTGCATTATTATTTCCCACTATTTGCATATTTTTGAAACGGTTTCAGTCTTTAGTGGTAGTCTGTTTCATTTTGCAGGCACATATTAAACTTTTCATTCCTCTACAGGTGTCTCCTTAATTCATTTCAATTTCCGTGTTGAGCTTCCCATTTAAATCTCATATAGAGTAATCCAAGTTCCTTTAGTTGCATCATTGTTGCAGTTCCCATGATGCCCATTTTGAGTTGTAAGAAATAAAGTGCAAGAAGAAACAATAGGGATTCTGTTATTAGTAATGCACAGAATAAAAAGATCCTTTTTGTATAGTTTTAGGGTGGTGGTTCCTTTTTAAGGAAAACATCTTTGTATTACCGGTGTCTGAAGAATGTTTGTTTTGTTCTGACTGAAGTTCAGCTCATGAACTGTGTGATGTGGAAGAATTACCGTGGCAGGGCTAGCCACCCAGTGGTGTAACCCATGTATGTATATATATATATATATATATATCTAAAAAGGTTGTGGATGGATGGATTTAGCCTGTGGATTGAATTACATAATAGTAATTTCCTGTAACTGCAAGCTAGAAGCTACAAGAGTAGATACATCTGCTGTTAATAACTTACTGATTGATGTTCATCGTGTTTCACTGTTGCAATCATTACACTTGGATTATCCTGCTGGCAGGCTACCCGCAGTCGGCCTGAATTCCAAAGCCCTGGTCCGGCGTCGGTTGCCATCGCCTCTTCCCTGACGTCAGTGTGCCAGGGGTATACAAGATGCAGCCGACGCCATTTTCTCCAGTCTTTCTTGCCGGGCGGTGCCCAAAGCAAAAGCAGTTCGCAAGTGCCGGTCGGCCGACTCCTGATATGTTTGAATTTGAATTTCAGATCCAAAGTCTTCAATAAAACTAAGTACCCCGTTGGGGAAACTTTTTCTTGCTCCAGACCGATGTCAGTAAAAGTTAACAATTGTATTTCTTGTGGGTAGCAAATACCTCATAAGGATTTTCATTCTTACTGTATTCCTTGCCTAGGCCCTGACCACGACGTTGCTAGTTGTCAGTTTTGTGCTAGATTCAACCAACGCACTATTAAGTGGCGGTTCGATTTTGCTTTTCATTACTTTGGCCGAAGGTTTAACTATATAATACCGTCAGAACAACCGACGACCGGAGTCCATAAAAAGCGCAAGGACAAAGAAAAAGACAGGCATCTGAGGTCGAAAACCGACGACAAAGCCTCTTCTAGGCCAGTCGCCGGTTCGCCGGTTTTCAGTGAGGCGCTTTTGCAGCCCCTGACTCCCGCTACCTCAGAGCCACAGGCCGCCTCTGACTCCCACGTGGAGACAGCTAGGCCTCTGGAAACTCAAGGTATTGGACCTATGGAAACAATTCCCTCAGATGGGTCTGGAGCCGCTGAGCAGGCATCGGCTTCTGAGGGTGTTTTCAGACCTACACAGCTTACTATCAAGAGCACTTCAGCAGCCAAGGCAAAGTCTAAAACACCTTTAAAGACAAAGAAACCAGTACAGCATTCTCCTGGACAGTTATCCATGCCAAAGAAACAGATGCTCAAAATGGCCGAAGACCTAATAACTTTGATCAGGGGTTCCCATCCCCCTCTGGATAAAAGGCCTAGGCAAGACACTGATTATGAATCCTCTGACCAGGTTTCTATTTCTTCTGATTCCTCTTCAGAACAGGGATATTCTCTTCCTCCCTATGAGGACTCTGATGCTGAGGAATCTATCCCTTCAGCCTCTCCTCCTGAGGACTATTCTTTTGGGGAAACCCTGCACACTGAGGGAACATTTCCATTGGGAGAGCCAGGATTATTCAGAATCCAAGAAAAGGCTCAGAGACTTTCTTTTACTACCTCCGCACAGGCTTCTTGCTATCCCCCCTGTACTAGATGTTGTTGATGTATTTTCTGAATCCAGTTTGACTGCTGATTCTTTACCCCCTGCACCAGGTAAGCCAGATAGGTAATACAGGGTTCCAGACTCTCATACATTTCTTTATAAAAACCCCGCTGCTGATGCAGAAATTATTTCTCAGGGTCCCAAAGGGGTCAAGGCTTCCACTGCAAAAAACCCTGTTCCCTCTGATAGGGATTCTAGAGCTCTGGATAGATGGGGGGGTGGGGGAGTTTACACCTCTGCTGCTTTAGCTGTAAGGGCTTTAAACTGCCAGTTTCACATGCTTAAATATCAACAATACCTAATGTCTTTGCTTAAACAGAAAATGCTTACAAGTTCTGAATGTCCTGAGAACAAGGAAATGCAGGATTTATTGCATGCAGCTGAACAAGTGGGAAAGCATACTTTGCAATGTGGTTTTGATTCATTAGAGGCATCTTGCAGCCGCAGTTACAGGTTCTGTCAATCGAAGGCATGCTTGGTTAAAAGAACAGAGTTTACCTGATCATGTTAAAGCAAAATTATTGGATGCTCCATTACAGCATGATACTTTGTTTGGTGTTAAGGAAAATGAAAGATAAAGCAAAATCAATGCAGACAGTAAAGGATTTCTTACTGGTTCAGCCACCTAGATTTAGCAGGAACTGGCCTTCTAAAAATTGGTCCTTTCCAGTGTCTTATAGGTCACAGAGAGGCAGATACAGACGCCCAAGAGGCAGATCTCAGCCCCAAGGCTCATACAGACCTAAACAATGGGGTGCTTCTGCCCCAAAAGGCGGAGAAGACAAATCTCAACCTTATAGGAAATGGTCTCAATGACTTTTCTCTACAAATGCCAAGCACTTACCTTTTGGCAGCACCCGTAGGGGGAAAACTAGCACTTTTTTCACAAAAGTGGCACATGATCACCCAGGACAAATGGGTACTGAATATTGTTTCTCAGGGTTACAGGTTCCACTTTCATACCCTACCAAGGTCAAAAGGTATGCCAGACCTGCCACAAAATCAATGGGCAGAGGCACAAAAACAAATTTCTGCTCTCATGGACATGAGGGCTGTTCAAAGAGTACCACAGCAAGAACAGGGGCAAGGATTTTACTCAAGACTTTTCTTGTTACCCAGAAAGGACAAAGCCTGGAGACCAATACTGGACCTGTCTATTCTAAACACTTATCCTGGATGTTCCAAAATTCAGAATGTTGACACTGCAGCAACTTTTACCCATGCTGGACAAGAACGCTTGGCTAGTTACTTTGGACCTCAAAGAGGCATACCTGCGTGTCCCAATCAGACAATCTTGCAGAAGATACCTCAGATTCATAGCTGGCTCAATGCATTACCAATTCTCTGCACCGCCCTTTGGCTTATCTACTGCACCCAGGGTCTTCACAAAATGCTTGGCACCAGTAATTGCATTTTGCAGACAAAAAGGAATTCAAATATATCCCTACTTGGACGACTGCCTTATTCAAGCCGAGAGCAAGGACATTCTACTAAAGCATCTGGTGTTTATAAAAAGATTACTAATTTGCCTGGGGTACACAGTAAACGAAAAGAAATCAAATCTAGTACCCTCTCAAGAGATAATATTCCTGGGTGCAAGCTTACATACAACTGCCCAGATGGCTTATCTCATGCCAGACAAGCAAAGGCAACTGACTCTTTACTTTCAAATGATGGCAACAAAGACCCAGCTACCTGCAAGAAAAATTCTGCAGGCTTTGGGCTTCATGGCATCCTGCATCCTACTAATTCCATATGCAAGACTGCTTATGAGGAAGCTACAATGGTATCTAAAGTGTTTGGATTCGGCATTGCCACAGCCTGGAAACAATAACAACTCTTCTTCCCTGCCTGCAGCAGGAGTTTCGATGGTGGGCACAGGCCTGTCACCACAACAAGGGACAGCCTTTCACTTTACCCACAGCCAAGCGGACACTAACAACAGATTATGCCTGGGGGGCACACATGGCAGGAAAATGTATTCAGGGCACGTGGCCTGCGGAGCAAATGCATATTCATATCAATCAGAAAGAGATGCTAGTTGTACAGAATGACCTGACAGCCTTCAAGGATCTACTACATCCTGGACAACTATTACTAAAGACTGACAATACTACAGTTATGTGGTACATAAACGAGCAAGGGGACACACATTCCTACCCCCTCTGCAGGCAAGCCATGTGGAACACAGCACTGACCTATCAAGTACATCTGCAGGCACAATTCCTGCCAGGAAAGAAAAATACTCTGGCAGATGAACTAAGCAGAAACCTCATGGACCCTCACAAGTGGAAACTAGATCCACAGGTCTTCAGCATGATAACCAGGAAATGGGGATGCCCAGACATGGATCTTTTTGCCTCCCCTCACAACTACCAACTACAGAGATTCTGCACAAGGACTTATCACTCACAAGCATGGAAAGTGGATGCTCTATCATTCAGCTGGAAAACCCTAACAGTTTATGCCTTTCCACCACTACTTCTCCTTCCCAAGGTACTCCTAAAAGTCAGCCAAGAGAAGCCAAAAATTATTCTGATTGCCCCAGACTGGCCACACCAGCACTGGTACCCAATCCTAAAGAGCTTATCTCAAGACCCAGCCTGGACTTTACCTCAAATTCCTCATCTTCTGACTCAACAAAACAATCAGATCCTGCACAGCCATCTCAGAACCTTAAATCTGGCTGCATGGCAAGTAATATAGCCACTCAGAACACACATCTCTCTCTCTAAAGCTTTTATGGATGTTATTTTGGAAGCCAGGAGGGTGAGCACCAGGAAATCTTATGCAGAAAAATGGAAGACATTCTGTGCTTGGAAACGGGCACAAGGACTTGAACCACTTGTTCCAAATATTCCTCAGATTTTGCAATACTTAACTGAGATGCTGGACAAAGGCCTATCCTTCTCGATAAATTAAGATCCATGCCTCAGCCATTTCAGCTCATTACAATACGGAACCTCCTATTTTCTCTCATCCACTGCTAAGACAGTACCTCAGCGGGGCAAAAAACATAAGACCCCAAAGGAGAGCACCGATACCTACATGGGACCTCAACTTTGTTATGGAAAAGCTCACACTGCCTCCTTTTGAGCCAGCCAATACAGCTGATATAAAATTCCTATCATGGAAAACGGCTCTGCTCCTAGCAATAACTTCAGCAAGAAGAGTCTCAAGAGTTACAGGCATTAATGGCAGTGGAACCTTTTATCATTTTTCATCCGGACAGGGTTTCTCTAAGGATAAACCCAACATTTATACCAAAGGTAGTATCCAGTGTGGCTCTTAACCAAACCATTCATTTGCCAACATTTTACCCAAATCCCCAGAATAAAGGGGAGAGACTTCTGCACTCTTTGGACATACACAGGCAGCTACGCTTCTACTTGGACAAAACAAAAGCTTTCAGAAAAACTGAGCAACTGTTTGTAGCATATGCTGCAGGATCACAGGGAAAGGCTATCTCAAAGCAGACTATTTCAAAATGGATAGGACACTGTATTTGTTTCTGCTATGCACAGCATAGTAAGTCAGTGCCTAAGAATATTAGGCCACATTCTACCAGGGCAGCAGCCACTTCAACAGCCTTTCTCAGAGGAGTACCAACCAAGGATATTTTGGAGGCTGCAACTTGGAGTTCAGTACACACCTTTACCAAGCATTATCACTTACCTCTTTATTCTAAATCCAGAGCAGGCTTTGCCACTGCAGTTCTGCAGGGCCTCATAGCCACTCCTAATCCTATTTAGACCCAGCCGCCGTGTATCAGCTTTGGGATTCAACCCAAGTGTAATGACTGCAACAGTGAAACACGATGAACATAGTACAGTTGTGTACCTACCATAAATGTAGATGTTCGAGTTTATTCACTGTTGCAGTCCAGGTTACCCACCCTCCATCCCCCTTGCTTTGCTGGAACTTATCTATACTTCTCTATCCTATACAACCTATGTGGTGTATTTGCTTGTAGAGTAAGGTATTGGTTTTATTGTACTGTATGTTTTTATAAGCAATATGTATTGCCTACCTTCTTGGGGGCGCCTGACATCTGGGGCAAGAAAAACTCTAGAAAATGGCGTTGACTGCATCTTATATACCCCTGGCGCACTGACGTCAGGGAAGAGGCGACAGCAACCAACGCCGGACCAGGACTTTGGAATTCAGGCTGACTGCAGGTAGCCTGCCAGCAGGATAACCCAAGTGTAATGACTGCAACAGTGAATACACTCTAACATCTACATTTATGGTAGGTACACAACTGTACTTTCCTCATGCAGTACTGTGACCACATTGAAGCATGACAGTGAGTACTGTGAAATTGTTTTCAGTCGTGATAATAAAATCATTTAAAACTCAGTTGTGTGGCTACCCATGTCTGTGCTAGATTCTGAATAGACTGCACAGTGGATTTGTGCATACAGAAAGCGTCATTTATTTCTAGCTAGTTTACAGTTTTTGAACAAGCTAGAAATTGTATTTTCTCTCACTGAGTGCTCTGTTTTTGTTCTTGCAGGTTTTGGACGAAAGGATGTAGTCGAACATCTTCTACAGAGTGGAGCAAATGTTCATGCAAGGGATGATGGAGGCCTCATTCCTTTGCACAATGCTTGTTCATTTGGCCATGCGGAGGTTGTTAGTCTCTTGCTAAGACATGGTGCTGACCCAAATGCCCGGGATAATTGGAATTACACCCCCCTTCATGAAGCTGCTATTAAGGGGAAGATTGACGTCTGCATAGGTAAGATGGTTGGGGGGTACATTGTCTTCAAAAGTTGCTGTTTACTCCTTTGTGGCGTTTTTGAATGTGTTATATTTTCCCAACTTAAATGGTGGAATTTGGTCATAGAAAATGGCATGTTGAACATGTTTACATAATTCGGGTAACTCAGAAATGCATTTGTTTTTACTAGTTTGTATTTTTTTTCTCTATCACTTAATTGCATGGTCATTTTATTGATTTGTTCCTGCAGCTACCACAACAGTGTAATTTGGCTTAGTGATATATGACTGATCTCATTTTTTTCAACTGAAAATCATTTACTTTGGGTCCAATTTTTTATTTATTTATTTATTTATTTTACATTTGTTGACCGAGCTAGTCCAGCTTGGATATATGTCCATTTTCAGTGGAGGCCCGGGGAGATGAGCTCCAAACTTGAACATTAAAGTGAAAAATAATAGAAAATCTTGCTAAATACATAAAGTAACAAGATAGATTCAAACATTATAAATTGTGGCATAGTGGTAACATATAAACATACAGTAGTTAGAGAAAACAACGACAAAAATTAACGTGATATACAATGGAGAATACTATCATAATGTACAGAGAGAAAGGATACAAGAAAGTAGGAAGATGGCAGTTATATATGTACTAATTTTTTTTTTTTTTTTTTTTTTTTTTTTAATAGATAATTAGAAGGAGATGTAAATCAGTGGATGCAAAAAAATGAATAGATTTTGGGTTCTAAAGATGAGGGGTTTAGTCAGGGGTCAAGAAAATAAAGTTAGTCAGGATTAGTACAGGGGCAGGGCCATTGTGTTTTAAGGTAGAGAGGTTTTGAGGGAATAGTAGAAAGTTCAGAGGGAAGCAAGTTCCAATCTTTACCAACCAACAGTGTTAGAGAAAAGGGAATCTCCGGCCCTGTTGTTTGCTTTGTCAATATTTACAAGATGTTTGTGTGCAGATCTTAGGGACTTTAGGTTATGGTAGGGGTGAATAAGAGTAGATAGTATAGGTGATTTGTTAGATTGATAAAGAATTTGTTGGGCTATGCCTAGTTGATTAAGTTTTAGTTGCTGTTTGAAATTCAAGCCAGCCTAGTTTTAAATTAGTACAGTGGTGGGTTCTGTAAGGGTTGCCTGTGGCAAATCTGGCTATGTTGTGGTAGGAGTTTTCTAATTTCAAGATATTCTTTTTTGATAAGTTAGTAAATATGGGAGAGGCATAGGGAAGGGGTGAGATAAGGTGGGAGTGGGCTGTAGTTCTAGATTCTGGAGTGAGGAAAGGTTTGATTCTGTAAAGAGAGACTATTTTTCGTCAATAGTTTTCAATGTGATACTTCTATGGGTATCGAAGTTAAGGTTGTTGTCAATGGTAATGCCTAGTAGTTTGGTAGTAGGATCTTGTGATATAGGTGTGCCTATCTAAAGTAATTGGTAGTCACTGTGTAGAAGGTTTCCTTCTTATGTGGAAAAGCTGTGCCCATCCCTGGGGAAGCAGCTGTTGCCATTAGTAACATGATGCCCTGTTTTTCCTTTCAAAATGAAACGGAGAGCCAAACATTTATCTCCTCCCCAAATTTCTTTGGTAGGATTAGTTTACTGTGTCTGGCTCAGGGTTTAATTCAGGCTATTGCGTCTTGTAAAGTAATTTCTGGTAAAAGTAAGAGGGATTCCTCTTTTTCTGAAGAGCTCTGAATAGGAACAGGAAGATGCAGGGATCGGTACAGGTCCCCCTCTTGGATTTCTAATTCGGAGTCTGAGGATAGCTCAGTATCTGATTCTCCCAGTGTTTTTTTTTCTGACTATTGCTATAATGTGCCAGTGTTTTCAGTGGGAGAACGCCATGGGTTTCTCAGGCTCAGAAAATACTATTAGTTAGGCAAGGATTTTTCAGAACCTACAATCACACTTCCTGTCCTGTCTGCTTTAGGGGTTGTATGTTACTGCCTTTAGATGTTCTTCATCTCACATTGCTGCAGTCCTTACACTTGGGTAGTCCGCTGTCCTCGGTCGGCCCGAATACCAAAGTATAAGGCTGACGTCGGTCAAGGCGCTTAAGACTGACATCAGGACGTCAGGGTACAAATGCGCATGACCGACGTCATATCGTCAGTCTTTTTTGCCGCATGGTCCGATGCAGAAGCAGCGTTGCAAGTGCCGTTCGGCGTTCTGAAATTTTTCGAGTTCGGAGTTTCAGACCGAATCAAAGTTGGCCAAGTACCCCGTTAGAATATTTTGTTTTTCTTGCCTCAGTGTTTTACCGGATGTCAGAAAAAGTGAATAACTGTATTTCTTGTGGGAAACAGATACCGCATAGGGACTATCATTCTTTGTGTATTCCTTGTTTGGGGCCTGAGCACGACGTTGTTGGGTGCCGCTTTTGTGCTAGGTTCAATAAGCGTACTATTAAGCGAAGGTTGGATTGTGCTAGGCTGGTCTTCGGGAAGCGGTGCAATTATAATATGCCGTCGGATTCTCCGGCGCCCGCTTCTTCGAAGAAGCGCAAAGACAAAGCAGTTAAACCCAGGCAAGATGAGTCGTCCATTCCGGACGCCGGTTCTTTAGAGGCGTCAGTGGAACCGGTGGTTCCGACGGAGGCTTCTCTGGAGTCCCAGGGGGAGACTCTGATTTTGCAGGATGTGGCCTCTCAGGAGGCAGGTCAGGCTGAAGGGGCCTCTCAGGTTACTGTTCTCCCCTCCCTTCCTAGGGTGGTTAGGCCCTCTCCTCCTGTTTCCAAGCCTTCTCCCAGAGGCAGGCCAGGTTTAGCTTCGGTTGGTGTCACTCCTAGTTCAGCAGGGTCTGTACCCAAGAAGCATATGCTTAAAATGGCAGAAGATTTGATTACTCTGATTAGAGGTTCTTTGCCCCCTCCTGATAAGAGGCCTAGGGTGGAGCCAGAGTTGGGGAGTTTTGAGCAGGCTTCAGATGTTTCAGAGTCTTCGGCTGAAGACTTGCAGGAGTACTCTCCTTATTCTGATTCTGATGCAGATGATTCGACTCCTTCTGCTTCTCCTCCAGAGGATTTTTCTTTTTCAGAGACTCTTCATTCCATGAGGGAACATTTTAAGTGGGAAGGTCAGGACTTCTCTGATTCCAGGAAAAGGCTTAGGGAATTTTTGCTTTTACCCCAGCATAGGCCCTTGGCTATACCCCCTGTTCTGGATGTTGTGGAAGATGTGTTTGCAGAGGCTTCACTTAATCCTGATTCTCTGCCTCCTGCTCCTGTTAAACCGGATAGGTATTACAGGGTGCCTGAGGCTCATAAATATCTTTATAAGAGTCCTAGGGCGGACCCAGAAACTGTTAGTCAGGGACCTAAGGGTGTCAAGGCCTCTGTTGTGAAAAATCCGGTTCCTCCAGATGAAGAGGCCAGAGCTTTGGATAGGTGGGGGTAAGAAAGTCTATACTTCTTCTACCTTAGCTATGAGGGCTTTGAATTGCCAGTTTCATATGTTGAAATATCAAAACTATCTGCTTTCTCAATTGAAGTCTAAGGTGGATGCTCTGGCAGAAGGCATTGAATGTAAAGAATTACAAGATTTGGTGCATGTCTCTGAACAGGTGGGTAAGCATTCTTTACAATGTGGTTTTGATGCTGTACAGGCCTCGTCTAGGGTGGCTGCCACTGGTTCAGTTCTTCGCAGGCACGCCTGGCTTAGGGATCAGAATTTATCTGACCATGTTAAGACAAGGATTTTGGATGCTCCTTTACAGTCTGATGTGTTGTTTGGTTCACCTGTGGAGTCAGTCTTGAAGAAAATGGAAGACAAGGCTAAGTCTATGCAGGCTGTTAAAGATTTTTTGCAAGTTCAGCCTCCAAAGTTTAGTAGGAATTGGCCTGCTAAGGGGTGGACGTATCCCTCTTATGATTCCCAGTCTAGGGGTAGATCTAGACGTGGTAGGGGCAGAGCTCAGAGTTCTTTCAGACCTAGAACAGGGAGTTCACCTGCACTATCTTCGGGTGAGGGCAGGGGCCAGTCCTTTCGGAAACAGGCCCAATGACCTACCTTTTCAGCTGCCAGATCCTTCTTGCCTGGCAGCACCTTTGGGAGGAAGGTTGGCACTCTTCAAGGAAAATTGGAATTTGATTACCCAGGACAAATGGGTATTGGATATCATTCACCAAGGTTACAGGTTTTATTTCCATACCTTGCCTCCATTCAAAGGCATGCCGGACGTTCCTCCTCAGCAAAGACTAGAGGCTCACAAACAAATCTCTCTGCTACTTCAAATAAGGGCCATACAACCAGTACCTCTGCCAGAAGTGGGCCTAGGATTTTATTCTCGCCTGTTCCTAGTACCAAAGAAAGGGGACACGTGGAGACCAATTTTGGATTTATCTATCCTCAACACATATCTGGACATTCCCAAGTTCAAAATGCTGACGTTGCAACAGCTTTTACCTCTGCTGGGCAAAGATCATTGGATGGTGACTCTGGATCTCAAGGAGGCTTACCTTCATGTTCCTATCAGGCTCAGTTGTAGGAAGTACCTGCGTTTTCGGGCTGGGACTTCTCATTATCAGTTCTCTGCATTGCCCTTTGGCTTATCTACTGCGCCCAGAGTGTTCACGAAGGTTCTGGCTCCAGTGATAGCTTTCTTCAGGCTAAGGGGAATACAAATCTATCCTTATTTGGACGATTGCCTGATTCTGGCCCAAGGAAAGGACGAACTTCTTCAGCATTTACAGTATGTGATAGCAGTATTAAGATGCCTGGGGTATTCTGTGAACGAAATAAAGTCCAGTCTAGTACCCTATCAGGACATGTGCTTTCTGGGTGTGAGACTGAATACAGCATCCCAGATGGCCTTTTTGACCCTGGACAAACAAAAGAATCTTTCTCTTTACTTCCATCAATTGTCTCGTCAGTCCAGGCTGACTGCAAGGACAGTCCTTCAAGCCTTGGGGTTCATGGCATCTTGTATTCTGGTACTTCCCAATGCCAAACTGCATATGAGGAAGCTACAGTGGTATCTCAAAAATGTATGGACACAGCACTGCCAAGATATGGACACTGTCATTCAGATAATACCTTGCATTCAAAAGGAATTTTTGTGGTGGGCTCAGGAATGTCACCTAAACAAGGGACTCTCTGTGACCCGGCCAGAGGCGAGTCAGATTCTAACGACAGATGCCTCAGACAAAGCTTGGGGAGCTCATCTAAATGGAAAATGGGTACAAGACACGTGGCCTGCCAGACTTCAACATCTACATATCAACTTGAAGGAGATGTTAGCAGTCCAATTTGCATTAATAGCTTTCAAGGATTTACTTCTCCCAGGACAGGTGTTGGTTCTAACAGACAACACAACTGTCATGTGGTACATCAACAAGCAAGGGGGAACGCATTCTTATCCTCTATGCAGACAAGCAATGATTTTGTGGGAGACTGCTCTCAGTTTACAGCTAACTCTTCAGGCAAGGTTTCTGCCAGGAGCACAGAACTCCTTAGCAGATGTGGATCCCCACGAGTGGAAATTGGATCCTCGTGTATTTCAGAAATTGACAGTGTTATGGGGAACAGACATAGATCTGTTCGCTTCTCCACTAAACTACCAGCTGCCAAAGTTTTGCACAAAAAGGTTTCATCCCACAGCCTGGAAAGTGGATGCTCTCTCATTCAATTGGAGCAATCTTCACGTGTATGCCTTTCCACCTCTGCCTCTCCTCCCAAAGGTACTCATGAAGGTCAGACAGGACAAGCCAAACATGATTTTAATAGCTCCAGATTGGCCTCGACAGCACTGGTACCCATTACTGAGAAGTCTGGTACGGGAGCCTCCATGGCCTTTGCCTTCAATTCCTCACCTGCTGTCTCAGGAGAACAGTCATTTACTCAATGTCAAACTTCACTCTCTTCATCTGACAGCCTGGCATATTCTGTTTTACACCCTGGAGGGTCTCAGCTTCCACAACAAGTTTTGAATGTTATTTTGGAGGCCAGAAGGCCTAGTACAAGAAAAGTGTACGGATAAATGGAGGAGATTTTTATTTTGGAGTACAGCAAAGGACTTTGATGTTTCTAAGCCTAATTTAAGTGTGGCTCTTCAATACCTTACTGAGTTACTGGACAAAGGTTTGTCCTTCTCCTCTATTAAGGTTCATGCTGCAGCAATTTCTGCTCACTATGACTGTGACCCACCTTTGTTTTCTCATCCTTTGTTTAAGCAATTCCTTAGAGGGGCAAAGAATATAAGACCCCCACGTAGAGCTCCTACTCCTGCTTGGGATCTCAATTTTGTGTTGGAGAAACTCACTCTACAACCTTTTGAGCCTGCAGCTACTGCCGAGTTGAAATATTTATCATGGAAGACTGCTTTTTTGTTGGCCATTACCTCTGCGAGAAGGGTTTCTGAATTACAGGCCCTTATGGCTATTGAGCCTTTCTTAATTTTCCATAAGGATAGGGTATCTTTGCGTACTAATCCTTCCTTTATGCCTAAAGTGGTTTCTAGTGTGGCTTTAAACCAAACTATTCATTTGCCTACTTTTTATGCAAACCCCCAAAATAAAGGGGAAAAGATTTTGCACACTTTGGATATACACAGGCAGTTGCGATATTATTTGAGCTGAACTAAAGGATTCAGGCAGTCTCAGCAGTTATTTGTTTCTTTTGCTTTGAGTTCTCAGGGCAAACCTGTTTCAAAACAAACTATTTCTAAGTGGATTGGTTTTTGTATTGCTTTCTGTTATTCCCATCATGGTAAGGAGATTCCAGCAGGGATTAGGCCTCATTCCAGTAGGGCTACTGCCACCTCTACAGCTTTTTTAAGGGGGGTGGCTACTAAGGATATTTTGGAAGCAGCTACTTGGAGTTCAGTGCATACTTTCTCTAAGCATTACCACCTTCCACTTTACTCTAAATCTAGGGCTGGTTTTGCCACTGCAATTTTACAGGGCATTTTGGCAGCTCCTAATGCTTTCTAGTTTTGCCATCCTCCCTTACCTCTGCTTTGGGATTCTACCCAAGTGTAAGGACTGCAGCAATGTGAGATGAAGAACATAGTACAGTTTTGTACCTACCATAAATGTAGATGTTCGAAGATCCACATTGCTGCAGTCCAATACCTCCCTCCTTCCCCTCTGTAGTTAGAGGCGGTTGTGTGGTTTGGGTTGTGTATATATTGTAAATATTGTAAATATGTTTAGTGCAGGGGTGGTTAGTTGTTTTTTGCTGTCTTTTGGTTCTAGCCTTTCTTTTTAGGGCCTTCTGACATCTGGGGCAAGAAAAGACTGAGGATATGACGTCAGTCATGCGCATTTGTATCCTGACGTCCTGATGTCAGTCTTAAGCGCCTTGACCGACGTCAGCCTTATACTTTGGTATTCGGGCCGACCGGGGACAGCAGACTATCCAAGTGTAAGGACTGCAGCAATGTGGATCTTCGAACATCTACATTTATGGTAGGTACAAAACTGTACTTTTTCCTGACAATTGGCCACCTGCCCCTAAAAAGGCCGGTAGTATGTATAAAGTTTCTCAGTCTTACATTTTTATACCCTATTCCCAAACCTGACCCAGAAGCTTTAGATTCAGTTGATTGAACTGCTCCTAAGCTCTTAGTTAATTCTAATCCTACTCTTTCTGATAAAGATGAAGAAAATTATTGATAATTGTTGGGAAAAGGTGTGTACTTTTGCAACTTTGTCAGGCTGATATTCTTAAGGTTGTTTTAGCAAATTGTGAAAGTATGAGGAAAGTGTTATCTGCAGTTTCTTCTTGTAAGGAAAAATCTACTTTTAATAGCTTATTTTTTCTGATCTTGAGATCACTACTCATTGTTTGCAGTGTGTGTGTATGACTCTGATACTTCTTCCAGTGCTATGGGCACTGGTACTGTGTTTGAGGAGGTTTTCATGGCAGCATTCTCTGAACAGACCCTGGGAACTACCGCCCCATTAGCCTGACAAGCCTCGTCTGCAAGGCCATGGAACGTATCATCATGGAACTCATAAACAAAGACATTGGAGATCTCCAAACCCTGGACCCCACACAGTTTGGGTTTGTAAAAGGCAGATCATGTCTCCTAAACCTGATAGACTTCTTTGAAGTAGTCACTAAGGCCGTGGATGAGGGTAAGGTGGTTCACACAGCCTATCTAGATCTCGCCAAGGCGTTCAACACCATCCCCCACGCTGGAATTATAGATAAACTCACTAAACTAGGTATAAATTCCTATGTCACAAGATGGGTTGCCAACTGGTTTACTGAAAGAACCCACACTGTGAAAGTAGCAGACTCCAAATCAGACTTCAGACCAGTGACAAGTGGAGTACCACAGGGTTCAGTCCTGGGTCCTCTCGTGTTTGGTATCTACTTCTCTGAAGTACAGGCTAACACAGAAGGTCTTTGGCTAACTAAATTCGCAGATGACTGCAAACTAGGAGCCATAATTGAAACTCCTAACGATGTGGACATCCTACAAAAGGGCCTCACTGAGACAGATGCCTGGTGTCAAAGACATGGTCTCAAGCTCAATGCCAAAAAGTGCATTGTCATCCCCTTTGGTAAAAATTCTGTACCCATGAACTACCACATGATACCACAGGTAGTCTACTTAACACTGAAAGTGCGATAAGAGACCTTGGGACACAGATGGACAGTAGTCTCTCCGTTGATAATCACATCGCCAAAGTGGTCAGGAAATCCTTCTACGTGGCATACCTCATCACAAAAGGTTTCTCATCCAGAAAAAGAGGTCATTGTTCCCCTCTACACATCACTCATTAGACCCATTATAGAGTACAACGCCCCTTTTGGTATGTACCTCACAAGACATCTACAACAACTGGAAAGGCCGCAAAAATACCTCACAAAGAGGATTACTGGCCTCAAACAGATGCCTTATGCAGACCGTCTCAAAAAAACTCCAGCTTTATTCCATCGCATATCTCCTACTCAGAGGCGATCTCTGCCTAACATACAAAGCTATGTCAAACCCAGAGCTGTTGGACATGCTCCACTTAAAGAAATCCCAATCCCTCCGAGCTACACACTCTAGGGACCTAAACCTTGTCACCACAATAAACAGAACATGCTGGAGGGATAGATTCCTGTCCCAGAGACTTCCCATACTCTGGAACAGACTACCTATCTATGTCAAACAGAGCTCCTCATTAGCACTCTTCAAGAAAAGTCTTGATGATTGGATGGGTAATAGGAAATTCACCCCGGGGATCACTTCTGTGGTTCTGCTTGACAGGGGCACAGGAAAATAATTTTCTTGGGTGGCGAAAGCCAGGGTACATATTTGGCTAGTCTTATATAGGCCCTAGGGCTAATAGCCTAGTACCTACCTATGAACCTCCCAGATGATGATAAAAATTAGATTTTTAAATTCTCCCTTGGTTAGAAGTTTAGCTTTTTGATCACCTGTGGCAGCAGTGGCCAAAAGTGTGATGAGAGGAGCAACCTGATCTGGGAATCTCTAAGACTTTTTTAGCCCTCTTTTTCCATAGTGTTCAATGGGTTTTTTATACCTCCTCATCCAGATTTGGAAATACAGTCTTAACAAAATTCAGCCAAATTGATTTTTAAAAGCAATGGCAAGGGGGTTCCAAAAAACTCTCAAACCTCCTAAAATCAAGGATAGTCCAAGTAATTTCTTAAAGTTTTGTGCTTCTGGATCACATCAGTTCTCTGCCTTATCCTTTGGACTATCCACTGCACTGAGTGTGTTCACAAAGTGTGTAGCTCCAGTTAGAGCTAATTGCAGGCTACAGAGTATCCACTTTTTTTTCCATATTGAGACAACTTGCTTATTGCATAATCTTTCATAGTGTCAGGAATCTCTCTGTCTTGTGACAGAGTTCTTACACAAGCTGGAATTCAGAAGTCTTTCTTGACTCCATCACATAGGGTTGTGTTCCTACGATGTGAATTGCACCTCAGTTCAAGGAACTTTTCTTCCACAGGAATAAATGGATCATTATTTAGGTCTGTTTCTAATGTTTTTCTTAATGTGGCACAGTGGCGCAGCGGATAGTGTTGTCACCTCACAGCGAGAGGTTCCCTGCTTTGATTCTCGGATGGGGTGCCTTTTGTGTGGAGTCTGTATGTCCTCCCTGTGTTAGTTTCCCCCTACATTCCAAAGACCTGCATTAGGTAGATTGGGCACTCTAAATTGGTCATAAGTGTGAAGGTACTGCAAGTGAATGGTGTGGAACAATGCTGTGGCATTGCTAGCCACCCTGCGGTGTAAACCTTGGCTCTGCATTGTCACTGTTGAAGTGACACTTCACCTGCATGTGCAACAAATGAGAAAAGGGTTTTATGGATGGATGGATTCTAAGGTTTTCCAGTCAGACTTTGGTCACTTTGAGGGAATACTTCAGAATTTCAGGTCTCATGGCATCTGAGTCTCCTGATACTGCTGGCAAAGCTTTACATGAGAGATACAGTGGTATCTGCAGTGCCTTTGGTCCCGGCAACAACACCCTTTTGTTTTGTTTTTTTCAAATCCCAGTGCTGGGGTTTGTCAGAATAGAAATAGTTTGGATGTGAACAACAGGTATCTTTAAATCCAAGTCTCCTCTTCTCCCTCCCTTCCCCAATGCAGTCCGTAACCACAGATGCTTTTGACTTTGCTTGGGGAGCAGTTTCAGGAGGTATAAAAGTAAAGGGGGTCTGGGATAAGAAGGACAGATGCAAGCACATAAATGCTTGCCCTGATCAAGGCACTCAACTCTGAACCCTCTTTGGTTCCCGGAACCTCTTCAAGTGGTTGCAGACAATGCCGCAGTCCTGTAGTACATCAACAAGCAATGAGGAACCAGGTCTTACCCCCTTTGCAGATTAGCCATTTTAGCTTGGGATATAGCTTCATAGCACAGTCTCACTTTACAGGCTCCCTACGTTTTGTCAGAGCAAAATTGTGTGGCAGATGAGCTGTACAGCTCCAGGGCAGAACCTCAGAAATGGAAACTTGATCAGGGAGTCTTCCGAGATTTGATACATCTGTGCCTCCTATGTGAACAATCAACTGGCATGATTCTGTCCGTAACTTGTGTCCATTTGGTTAATTGTTAGTATGTTGTCAGACTGATGATAAAGCAGTGTGTGGGAATGAGAATTGCATGGTCTCACTTGGATCATTCTAAACAAAGCCATGTTTATTTGGTCATTGAACTAACAGAGCTGATATAATTAGTGACCTTAGTGTTTTGGTGTGTATCGTAGGTTAATTGCAGCATCTGGAGGCTTAGTCACCACAAAGCCTTGTTGTCCTGTCATTCCTTACTTGTGACATGTTTTGATGACTATCAGTATAATAATGAAAAGACTTTGTAAACTTTTTTTTATTAAACAATGGTCTTAAAAATTGTCTGTCCCTTGGTGATAGTCTCATGGATAAAATGAGGAGCGTTCATAGGCTTTAATGATTGTCTCCATGCATGTACTGTAGTGTGCCCATTAGTCTATGCATACACCTCACCCCTTCCCTGTGCTGATGTTACTGTCACTGATGTTTACTGGTTTCCTTCAACAGCATGAGCACAAGAAAATAGAATTTTATTGGTTTATTAAAGCAGAGGCCGAGAACATTTTGCTAACTGGGCGAAAAATGCTGTTTAGCAATCAGCAGTACATGTAAACGGATTTTACTTGGTTAATACTTTAATAAAATATTTCAAGTTTATGATTATGTGCTGCTTTAGTTTGCTATTTATGGTCTGCGTGCTGTCTGATTGATAGAAGAATGGAGATAAAAACTTAGGAATTTAAATTTTAAATGCTGTTTCACTCTCCTCATGTAGCTGTATCCTCATGGGCTACACTTGGTTTGAAGTGAATGTTTTAGCATGCGGCATTTCTCACGACCCAGAATAGAACATCTCATTCCCCCTTTTTTTTTTTTTTTTTTTAAACAGATGTGATTCTTTTTCATTGGCATGCTTATTACTGAAATGAGACCAAATTCTTTTAGCTTGAATCACTAGTAGTGGGAAAACTGTTCATGTAAAATTCCTTATCTTGTAACTTGAAATGGATTATTTATAGCCTTGAGTCCTAGATGACTTGTTCATTTCAGTTTTTTGTTCAGAGAACTCAACATTTTTTCTGTAACATTTAAGCCTGTAGATATGAGCACTTCTGTGAAAAAGTATGTTTGAATTAAATAAGTGGTTTGTTAGGTGAGGCAGGCTTCGTGTTAGGCAGTGTAAAGTAGTCCAGACATTGTGAAGCAGTCCAAAATTAAAGATTTCTTCCACTTTTGGAGGATTGTTCATTTTTCTTAGTGTGTTTTTTTAAGATATTTAGTCTTTTATTAGGAAAGGAATTGTTAGAGTCAAAATGCTATCCTGTTAAAAGAATCTGCTGACTCACCTAAACTTGTAAAATGAACTGTTAAAAGTTGTTTTAAAACTCCTATCCAACAATGATATGGTCCTTGCATATTGAATTACTGTAATGTTATTTATATCTGATGGTTTCCTGGTTGAGAACTGTCCTTGTAGGTGTAAACTGCTTTAATTTTCTTAAGGTCGATGTGAATTTATTTTTCTAAGACTATTTTCCCGTATGGATAGGTTAATAAAATGGGCTTTCCAAGTGTAATGTTTAACTCTTCTTTAGAGTTTGACCTGCTGGAAGAAGTTAAGGCCATTTCTATGAACATGTTTGTCTTATCCATCCACTGTGCGAATTCTTCATGTGTTTTGGAATGGACGTTGTCATGTCTCTTGGATTTGCAGACTTGATTTTGGGGTGGTGATGTCTTTGTGTAATCTTACTTAAAGTTTTGTAAAATGCAAGAAGTCCTATATACCAGGAAAGTCAACAATAAACAGTCTTGCTGTGACAATGACTTATCTTTAGAAAATTCTGTCTGGAATATTTGAATCAGCTTCTCTTTCTATGGCAAGAAAAACACTTCAACAGTGCTGTATTTGTGACTGCTGCAAGAAAAGCCTGTCTGATGGGGTCATGGAGGACTTTTTGGAGTTTGCCTTTGTCTTTTATTTCTTGAGAATGAAAGGATTTAATTTGTGTTGTAGTATCAGTATCTCTGCATCTCTGTCTGCATTTTTCAATCAGTTTTCTATCTTTGGAAAAATTGTTTTTTTCTTTGTGAGTATACAAATATTAGAGCTAAACACTTGGTAAATACTTTGGGGGCGGGTCCTTATGGAGAGCCCATATGGCAGAGATGAAAACTAAAAGTGATGTTGGCCTTTCTGAAACATGAGGCATTTTATTTGAAATTCCTTTATTGAAGTGTGAAGATGGATGTAGGATATGTTAACATCAGAAGCTGCCATGCAAGAGTCTTTTACTATTAAGAAAAGTAAAATCTACACTCTATCTCTTGAATGATTGTATGAACATTTTTGATCTAGTAGATCTAGAACTGGTATTGGAAAAACAGTTCTCTATAGGTTCATTGGTATTTACTAACCATCACAAGGGCCTTTTTAAGCCTAGATAGCCATGCATCCCAAATCTCTGACAAGTTCTGGTACCCTTGATAAGTGTAAGCAGGGGGTTGGGAGGTGAAACATTTACAAGCAGGAGCTTGGGAAATTAACCATTTACAGGTTGACTGTGTTTGATAGAGACATAGGTGCCAAACCAGGGATGAACTTCCTTTTCCCCCATCCAGTCGTCCAAGTTAAACTTGAATTGGAGAGGAACTGTGCTTCACAGAAATGGGGAGCCTGTTCCACAGAAGGGATAGTTTCTGGGTTACATACCTCTCTCTCCAGCAGGACCTGTTTATATCACAGGCATTGTTTTAATCTTTAGAATGGGTAACTCCTGGTGCTGTTTTGCGGATATGCAGGACATCCATCAGAGTGGGGTCTGATGATGCCTTGTATGCCAGGCATAGATCTCCCCATAACAGCCTGTAGGAGACTGAATAAGGGATAGGGCCTTGAGGAGGTCTGCATAGGACATGTTACTTACGCCCTGTATTCTTTTAGTGAGGACTCTCTGTGGACATTAGATTGTTGGATATGCCTGGTTATGTACATACCAAAGCAGGCATTCTACCCAGTGATAGGTCTGATGAATTACAAATACAGTGGAACAATGACTTCCTTGGACCTAGACGCCATACCTTTGCTTATAAGTTGCACAACATGGAATGATTTCCTCACTACTGTAGACACTTGATAGTCAAAGGAAAGATTACTATCTGTGTGTGTGTCCCCAAGTCCCTGACTACTGGGTCACCTCTTAGGGGTGTGTTGTCAGTATGATAGTTATGAGGAGTGGATGACTTCCTGAAGGATACTGTTATGCACTTCTTGGCATTTCCTTTGTCCATGCTTTTGGCACCAGTTGTTTGCCCGTGTCGGCCTTTCCTGGAGAACATTTGTGTTGGTGGATGATTGAATGACTGCTCCTAATATGCAGTCATCTGCGAATTTAGTCATCCAGATGCCATTGACATTAGCCTTGACTTCAGAAAAGTTTATGCCAAAAAGAAGCGGTCCCAACACCGATCCCCGAGAGACTGCGCTTGTGGCTGCCCTCTTTGTAGAGGTGGACTCCCCAGTTCCAACTTCCTGGGTTCTCTCTCTGAGCCAGCTGGCTATCCCACCAGGTTATGTAAGGGTTTGTACCTAACCTCTTAAGTTTGTCAACTGTACCTGAGTGGGGGATTGTGTCAGATGCCTTGACCGGGTCGTGGTCGGCAGTGTGAACCATTTTGCCCTCATTCATTGCTTTGGTGACGACCTTAAGGAAGTACACCAGGTTGAGTAGGCATGACCTGCCCCTCATGAAACCAAATTGGGCTAGGTGCAGTATCTGGAGGCTTCCTGTGTTGTCATTGATCATTTCCATGAAATTGCATATGAGACTAGAGACTTACGGGTCTGTAGATGGCCCACTTTTGTGCAGTGGGATGACTGTTGCTGTTCTCCATTCATGAGGCATAAAACCTGTTTGGAGGCTACAGTTAAATAGCAATTCCAGAGGGCCTGATAGATCATGTTTCAAGCTATTTAGAAGGCATACTGGGATATTGTCTGGATCCACTGATAGGTGATGTCCTTCATGGATGCATCTGCAGTCATAACAAATGGGTTGTCCTGTCGTCAGGCAGCCCTTCGGTCGGCCGGATTCCAAAGTCTGGGTCCGGCTTCGGCTGATGTCGCACTTCACCCGACGTCATCTCTGCTGGTCTTCGGGTATAAAGGCATCAGCCGACGCCATTTTCCTCAGTCTTTCTTGCCGCGTGGCGCCCGAAGCAGAAGCTGTTCGCAAGTGCCGGTCGGTCAGATCCAGAGATTACTACTACCGAATACCCTATCTTGATGGAAGATTAGGAAGGGGTTGCACTGCCATTAAGGCCTGTAGTTCCGAAACCCTCCTTGCTGAAGTAATAGCCAGTAGGAAAGCAGTTTTCCATGACAGGTGTTGTAGATCTGCTGTTGCTGCTGGTTCAAACGGAGGGAGTGTCAACTTTTCTAGTACAAAATTCAAGTCCCATGCTGGTAATGGTGGTTTCCTAGGAGGTTTTACATTCTTGATCCCTCTGAGAAACTGCCTGAGTAGAGGATGTGAAAAGACAGGAGGATCAAAGCTGTATTCTGGCCTTAGAGAGAGCATTAAGGACCTGTTCCTTGTTAGCAGGGGAGTTAAATATGATGGTATTTCTTGAGGAATGGTTGATCGGGAGAGAGGGGTAAAGTTGGAGCTGAATTTGTTGGCCAGTAGGTTTGCAGGATCTTCTGGCACAGTATAGATGGCTCCAGTTACTGTGAGCTGTGCACACGTGTATTACCTTTTGAGGTTGCGTACATAGCTAAAGAATGCCTTGTGGTTGTCCTTGACCTTTGAGGCCAAATTTACCTCCCATTTGGCTTTGGCAGACTTTATTTGTCCTCATAGTTGTTGGTTTAGTTTGAGAGTGCTTTGCTGGGTGCTGCACCTCTTAATTTGCCGTGATTTTCTTCCTTCTGTTTCACACCCTTTTGATGATGTGATTCCACCACAGTGGCTTTTTTTTTTTTTTTTTTTTTTAAGTTAGTTCTGTACTACATCCTGGTGGGTACATGGGCCTCTTTGCAGCTGTTAATATGCTTGTATAGGGTTTCTGTGAACAGTTCTGTGTAGGCAGGAATGTTCTCAGAGTTTTGGGGGCTTCAAGTTTAGCCAGGTTTTCACTTAATAGTAGGAAGTTAGCCTTGGAGTACTTCCTGAATTTTTCAGGGTTAGCTGGTGTTCCAAGTTTTATTTTTACTTCAAAGGAGACCACAGTGTGGTCTGACCTTTCCAGATAAGACATTACACTAGGGGTGTGTGCAGCTGTCTCCCATGTTAGTGAGGACCAGAACCAGTATAGTTGCAGCCCTTGTTTGGTGTATTGACAGTCTGGTCCAGGGAGTTTGTGCCTGGATGTTTGGTGTTGTATATTTGTATATGATTCCCAGTTAATTGTGGGGTAATTAAAGTCGCCTATAAATATGGTATTGGGTTGGATGGTGAGTGTTTTCAATAAGTTTAAATACATCCTGGGTCATAAAGGGGAATCTGTAGCTTGCAAGGAAGTAGTATTGGATTTTTCCTTTGGTGATTTGAACGTGAATGAAATATTCAAAGTAACAACAACGTAAATCCAACAATACGGTACAGGACGGCACAACAACTCCTCGGCTTGAACAGGTCACAATTTATTGACAAAACCCAGTTAAAATGACAAATGAGGTGATAAAATCTCAATGTTACAGTTGAGCGCTTTCATCTGACCAAATGCAGACTTCTTCAGAACTGTCATCTTTGTTACAATGTCAGTCTTTATACATGCTGTTTTGGCGCCAAAAACTGTTTGAAAATTTTTTAAAAAGATATCCTCTCAAAACAGTATTCAATGAAAAATCAACAACAATAATAAAGTGCACCGTGCTTCATATATACCTAATGCCCAAAAATATGAATGTTAATAAAATACAATAAATACAAAATTAATACTCTGAATACCTAATAAAATGAATATATGAAAATACATAAATTACGTAAAAACTAATGTATTGCTTTTACGCTTATGTACACAACTAATGATGAATGATGTGAAAATATGATATATACTATCATTAGTAATTGATGTATAAATATATAAATAACATGAGAATAATATAAAAATTACGTATTAAGTACAATATAAACTTCTGTAAAAACATCCCTATGCCAGGCATAAAAATGGTTTTATACTGATGAAATCATTAATGCCTAGAAATCTAGTGGCATCTGTTAATATTTGCCATTTACTCTCTTTCATGGCTAACATAGCCTTCACATTACCACCATTCATCATGATGTCCACCTGATCCAAAATAATAAATTAAAAAATATGTTGATCCCCATATTGTAAAATATGTCTTTTTGTCTTTGGTTCTAATGGAATACAAATGGTCGTAAATGCAACGTCTTAACTGCCTTTCCGTCTTTCCTATGTAAAACGTGGAACATGCTTCACAAGTTGCCATATAGACCACAAATTTAGTATTACAGTTGCCTGTCCTACTTTTAATATTTGTCTCAAAAATTTTTTAATTTAAATCCATCTTTCTCATTTATGGAACTACACTGTTTGCATGCTCCGCATTTCACGGTTCCTTTTTTCTTATTTTTAACGTCTTGTGTGTTACGTTCCATTATCCTTTTCAAATTTGGACCTGTCTTGTAAATAAATTTGGGAAATTTACCAACGTGGAGAAGCCCAAGTGTATTGTCCTGTTTGACCAGCCTTGAGGTATATCATACCTCTCGACCAATTTAGCGCAAGAAATCTGGACAAGCCTGATAAAATGGAGGGACATGGACCCCAAAATAGGGACATATTTTAAATATTGCTGTTAATAAACTTAAAGTTGCTAGAATAACACAGTTTGTTTTAACATGCATTTTGTGAAGGATTTGAAGTCTGAAATTAAAGTGTATGTCTTTAGTGACTTCAATCCTCAGATCATCGTAGGAATTGCCAGAAAAAACACAAATCTGTATGAGGAATAGGCCAAAAACATGAGGCGAAAATCTGGACATTCTGTGAAAGTCTGTACAGTTGTGAGGTATAAATTTAATTTTGATGTAAATCGAAACATGTCCACCTTTAGTCCCTCTGTGTAGTAGCTGGGTTAAATGTGTGGGAAGGTATTATAACCTTGCACTGTTTGTGTGTTCTCAGCAGCTTTAAACCATGTCTCAGTGACTGCACAGACTTTGGCATTCTCTAGGGTGAAGAGATCTTCTAGGGAGTGGAGGTATTTGTTTAGACTGCTAGCATTGAGTAGTAATACTTTTAGAATTTGTTGGCTTTGATTTGCTGCGTTGGAAGTACTTTCAGTTTGGCATTGCCTTAAAAGGCACTATGGGGAAGACTGTGCTTTAGCTAATATTCGAAAGCCTAGAGGGGAGAGGTGCAGTCCATCCCTGGCAAAGCATTGTGGTCTGTTGACATCTCCTTCCATGCTGACAAATATTGCAGCCCTTTAGAATGACACAAGAAACTGAGCCAATTAAAGTTTGTCATTTTTGTTCATATTATGGTGTTATCCTTGGATAAGGTAAAATGCTGCTCAGTGGTAGGCTCCTACCAGCTTGGGACATGAATTTTGAGAGTGGCTTTCTCCTTACTCAGCCTGATGGGAAGGGACATCATCAATTTGTCTTGCATCACAGTGGGGTCTCCTATGACTAGAATGTTGGATTCTGTGGTGGCTTGCCTTATGGGCGTAGAAGTAAAGGCTCCATGAAATGTGGCCATATGTGTTGATGTGGGTGTTTTGAAAGAGTGCATTCGGGGTTGCTGAAGGTGTATGTTGTGTACTTTGTCTAGGAATTCATTGGGGTTTAGGAAAGTTACATTTAAGTGCCTCACCTTAAGTAGGTCTGTGTGTCTGCTTTGGATTGTGTTTTGATGGGTGCAGTGTGCGTACTACTGACAACCTTATTGACATTGGGAGTGCTTTTAGATAAGAGCTTTGCCTCCATGGACATTGTGTAAATACATCTCTCATCTCTCATATACCATGTCAGTTTGTTTGAGAATTAACTGGTTGCCAGTATAAAAATTAGGCTATTTCTACACTGCCTCAGAATACCTATATCCACCAAGCTGGTAATCGAGATGGTGGTAAAGTTCATATCCATGGCAACAGACACTTTTTTATTGATTAGACAGTTGGAATGAGTGTATGAAGTAATGTCAGGACTATACAATTTGCTACACTGGGGGCAGTGCTTATCACTGCAAACTGGTTGTCCCGTGTGCATCTTGGTATTGCTGAAACTTCAGTGGTACTTTGTAGGAAAAATGTAAGCTAAAGATGCCTGAGCTATCCAGAAGACCGCCAAACACTTGGGAGAAACCAATAAGTAGAGCCTGATGATTTATGGATAAAGTATTTAAGCAGATGTTCTGAAATTAGAAACAAATCAAGTAGTACTTACTGAAAAATAATTAGCTTGTCAAGAACGATGAAAAGAGGGGAGTCAGCTGAATTGCTGCTGCTTGACTGTTGCTAGTATTGGTCTCGCTACATCTTCACCCTGCTGGGATACAATGATCCTTCGCTTATTCTCTCACCAGAGGCAAAACAGTAGTACCAGTCCCAATGTGAGAAGCAGACCACAGCCTGTTTGGTGATCCCTAGTCTTGTCCCATGTGATTCAAGGGCCTGTAGGCTTGCTGTAACCATTTCCTGGTAGATACCTTGAATAGCAACCAGACCAGTCAGGAAGGTTAAGCACAGACATCACCTTCCCAACTAGAAAGAGTCTGAAATCTATGGGGTAAAAAAGTGTATACTTCTGCTACCCTTGCTATGAGGGCTTTAAACTGTCGATTCCATATGATACAGTACCAAGAATATTTGTTAGATGAATTGCATAAAAAGCTGTCTTCACCTGAACCCCTAGATCGCAAATCACTTCAGGATCTGGTACATAACTCTCAACAGGTTAGCAACCATTTTTTGCAGTGTGGTTATGATGCATTGGAAGCTTCATGTAGGTCAGCTATGACAGGTGCAGTTATACGTAGGCATGCTTGGCTGAAGGAACAATCTCTGCCAGACCAGCTTCTGGATGCTCCACTGGAAAAGCAAAAGTTATTTGGCTCCACTGCTCAGGAGGTCTTAAAGAAATTTGAAGAAAAGGCAAAATCTGTACAAACAGTCAAAGATTTTATGCAGGTCCAACCACCAAGATTCAGCAGAAATTGGCCTTCCAAGAACTGGTCCTTTCCAGACACAGACAGATTTCAGAGAGGCAAGAACAGGCATGCCAGAGGTAGAGGGCAAGCTAGAGGCTCCTACAGAGGACGTCAATGGCAGCATCCCAACCAGAGAGGTAGTGCAGGGCCTACAACTGCTGCACAAGGACAGACTCAATGACTTTACCTTGATACCGCCAACCAGGGCTCAATTGGAAGCACCTTTGGGCGGAAAGCTTTCCTTATTTTCAGAAAATTGGCACATTATTACAAGGGACAAATGGACACTACAAATAATAGACAAAGGATACAAGTTCCATTTCCACACATTACCGAAAAGAAAAGGCATGCCAGACCTGCCACCAAATCAAAGGGCAGAGGCTTTGAAACAAATCTCCAACTTAATGAAAATGAAAGCAATAGAAAAGGTTCCTCTCGCAGAACAAGGCCAAGGATTTTATTCCAGACTCTTCCTTGTTCCAAGAAAAGAAAAGCAATGGAGGCCTATTCTCGACTTGTCCGCACTAAATACTTATCTCATTGTGCCAAAATTCAAAATGCTGACTCTACAGCAACTCCTTCCCATGCTGGGCAAGGGTCTTGGCTGGTAACTCTGGACCTCAAGGAGGCATACCTGCATGTCCCTATCAGACAAAGCTGCAGAAGACACCTCAGATTTCTTGCAGGTTCGGAGCATTATCAATTCTCAGCATTGCCCTTTGGCTTATCTACTGCGCCCAGAGTATTCATGAAATGCCTGGCATCAGTAATTGCACACTGCAGACTTCAGGGGATGCAAATATACCCGTATCTGGACGACTGCCTTATACAAGCGGACAACCAACAAATTTTGGTAAAACACTTGAATTATGCCATCTATCTTCTTCAGACCTTGGGATACACAGTCAACATTCACAAGTCAAGACTTGTACCATCCCAAAGAATAACTTTTCTGGGTGCGGATCTAGACGCAACCACCCAAATGGCTTTCCTCACAGAAGAAAAACAAAACCAATTACCAGATTACTTCAAAAACCTGTCAAGACAAACTCAGCTGACTGCAAGGAAAATCCTGCAGGCCCTGGGTTACATGGCTTCTTGCATTCTTCTGATTCCTCAAGCAAGGCTACATATGAGGAAACTCCAATGGTACCTAAGGAGTTTATGGACTCAGCACAGTCACAGCTTGAAAACTTTGATACCACTCATCCCATGCCTTCAAAGGGAATTTCTGTGGTGGGCTCAAGCAAGCCAGTCAAACAGGGGTTTGCCCTTCAGCAAACCAATAGCCAGCCAAACCATTACAATGGACACTTCAGACCACGGATGGGGAGCGCACATGGAAGGAAGATGCATTCAAGGACTATGGTCACAAAAAGAGCTACGCATGTACATAAACCAAAAGGAAATGCTGGCAGTGATACATGCAATCGAGGCCTTCAAGTTATTTCTACATCAAGGCCACCTGCTAAGAAGGACAGACAACACTACAGTTATGTGGTACATAAACAAGCAAGGAGGCACCCATTCCTACCCTCTTTGCAGACTGGCAATGAATCTATGGGAACTTTCCCTGACTCTCAATATACAGCTGAAATCCCAGTTTGTACCAGGAAAGGACAATATACTGGCGGACAGCTTAAGCAGGAACATCATGGATGCACACGAATGGATGCTGCACCCAGACATCTTCCATCGGATAACACAATCATGGGGGAGACCGGACATAGACCTCTTTGCCTCCTCACACAATCATCAGCTGGACAAGTTCTGCACGAGGACATACCACCCACAAGCATGGAAAGTGGACGCGCTCTCTTTCAGCTGGAGAGATCTAACAGTGTATGCATTCCCACCTCTTCCATTAATGACCAAGGTCTTACTGAAGATCAGGGCAGAGCAGCCAAGAGTGATTCTGATAGCTCCGGACTGGCCAAGACAGCACTGGTACCCATTGCTAAAGAGCATGTCATGGACAAAACCATGGCTTCTGCCACAATGGCCGCTTCTCCTGACACAGCACAATTACAAAACTCTGCATTCCAACCTGAAAACATTACAGCTAGCTGCCTGGAAAATACCTTGACTCATCACCAGGATAAGCTATCCAAGAGAGTGAAGGATATCATCATGGAAGCTCGCAGGCCTTCCACACGAAAGGCATACTCAGCAAAATGGAAAAGATTTCACACCTGGAACACCTCAAAGGGCCTAGATGCAACAGTTATGAACATGGCGCATATCCTGGAATATTTAGCAGAAATGCTTCACAATGGCCTTTCTTACTCTTCCATTAAAATTCATGCTTCAGCAATTTCAGCAGAGTACAACACTGATCCTCCTGTCTTCTCTCATCCTCTGCTAAGACAGTTTCTAAGAGGAATTAAAAACATCAATCCTCCAAGGAAACCACCACTGCCTACTTGGGACCTTAACTTCGTGTTGGAAAAACTAACACTGCCTCCCTTTGAACCAGCAGCATCTGCAGAACTACAGTTCCTCTTATGGAAGACTGCCTTCCTTCTGGCCATAACCTCAGCAAGAAGAGTATCTGAGTTGCAGGCCCTCATGGCAGTACAGCCATTTCTTATTTTTCATCAAGACAGAGTCTCATTGAGAACCAATCCTTCATTTATGCCAAAGATGGTATCTAGGGTCTCATTAAACCAAGCAATTCACCTGCCTACCTTCTTTCCAAATCCACAAAACAAAGGGGAAAAGCTTCTGCACACCCTGGACATACACAGACAGTTGCGCTACTTCTTGGACAGACCTAAAAATTACAGAAAAACTGACCAGTTGTTTGTAGCATATGCTGCTGGTGCACAAGGAAAAGCAATTTCAAAACAGACAATTTCAAAATGGATAGGGAATTGCGTTCGTTTCTGTTACTCCTTTCATGGAAAAACTGTGCTAGCTAACATTAGACCTCATTCGACCAGAGCCACAGCCACCTCCACAGCCTTCTTAAGAGGGGTGGCTACCAAGGACATTTTAGAAGCTGCTACATGGAGCTCCGTGCATACATTTTCCAAGCATTACAACTTAACCTTTATATTCCAGATCCAGAGCAGGCTTTGCTACAGCAGTCCTGCAGGGCATTTTAGCTACACCATCCTTTACATAGATCCTCCACCCCCAGATTGGCTATGGTATTCTACCCATATGTGATGACTGCAGATGCATCCTTGAAGGACATAGTACAGTTTTGTACCTACCATAAATGTAGATGTCCGATAGGTATGCATCTGCAGTCAGGTTTACCCTCTCTCCTTCCCCTCTGTGGTATTTCTTGGGTACATTCCCCTTTCATAGCTAGCTGGGGTTATCTATTATGGTGAATTTGTTTTTATGTATGTATATATTTTTGTGCATGTTTGGAATTTATTGCATTTCTCCAAATTTAGCCTTCCTTAGAGGGCACCTGGCATCTGGGGCAAGAAAAACTGAGGAAGATGGCATCGGCTGACGCTTTTATACCCCAGGCGCTCTGACGTCGGGGAAGGGACGACATCAGCCGACACCGGACCCAGACTTTGGAATCCGGCCGACCGAAGGGCTGCCTGAGGCAGGACAACCCATATGTGATGACTGCAGATGCATACCTATCGGACATCTACATTTATGGTAGGTACAAAACTGTACTTTGTCCTTGTGGGCCATTTTAAGCCTAGCCAGTTACCCTTTCAGAGGTGAGAATCAAATTGGCTACCTTCCCTCTCTGAGGTAAACGCCTTGCCCATTATACCAACTTCCAACCCCAAATGTTTATAGGTAGATACTAGGCTATCAGCCTGTGGACTGTTACAAGCATAATCAGCAACCAGAGGTCAGAATTGAATTACCCTTTATCTCTAGGGTACAGACCTTAACCATTATGCCATTTCCTCCCCAAATAAACCGTGGTTCATAGACTAGTTGCCTTTGTGGGCCATTTTAAGCCTAGTTATTTTCCCAAAGGTGAGAATTAAACCATGTACCTTGTTTTTGTGTGGTAAAGACCTTAACCATTATACCAAATCCGCATGCCTTCACGACATAACAAGAAGCCATGTGGAGTAATTTTGACTCTCTTAATAAAGTGGTGCCCAGTATATTGCCCCATTTTTTTGTATTAATAACTAGCTTTAGCTGTAAAGATTGATGTACTTGATGGGGAGATGTCTGTGGAATAAACTATATTTGTGTTACGAACAGATTGTATTGCATGGCATTACTGTATTTGCAGCACCTATTCATCTGTATTTGCCCTGCTTTGAGAGGAAATGCCAGAAATGTTTCTTAGTGATAACTGAGGAAGGGGTGGGTTAGAAGTAAGCTGGCTAGTTTCTATCTAGTTGGAAAACTCTCTGATTTAAATCTGCCCTTCCCTGCTGAACCTGAATTTTAATTTATCTGCTTTCATTTTGTTTCTTATAATGGAGTTTGTTGTACACTTTTTCTGAAACTTGGGAAATTGTATAACTTTCAAAACTGCATGTACTGAAAACACAGACAAAGGCTTTGAAATATAGGTGCATCTAGGAAAAAATATGGAGAAACAATTCACTTAAAACTTGAATGCCAAATAGCTTAACTCCGTCCACTTCATGTTAGGTTACTGGAGACCGGTGCCCTGTTAAGCGCTGAACATTTTATTTAAAAAAGTTAGTCTGTGTGAGATGCTGAAAGTTGTTCCTTGCAATGAGGCCAGTTGTCAGCCTTTCAAAAGGCTGGTAATGTTCTGCTTCCATGGGAATGTCACAAAACCTGGGAATAGGGAGAAATGTCTTATCCTCTTGGGAAGGTTACAAAACCCGGTGATAGGGAATGAGCTTACATATCCCTTTACTCAGCTCAACAGATTTATGTCCCTGCTCTCTTTGCCCATACCTTTAGTTTCAGACATTTTGGAAAATTGTGCAAGTTTTCAAAAAAGAAAAAACAGTATTAGTGTTTTGTGCACTTAAAAAGTGTGACAAGACAAAGCTAGCAAAGGTGTAGAGCATTAGCACTATGGTAACAATATATTGCAGGCAGTTTTTTTCGTATTATAACAGTAATCTACTCAAGCCATTGCATGGTCTTGCAAACAGACTCATTACAGCTAGATATGTTCAGGAGGTATTTTTCCAGGCTGCAAGTGTACATAACTTTTAAGAATTACATTAGTAAATAATTGTAGATAAACATCCTTTAGGTGGTCAACAAGTTAACTGAAGATTAAAGTTACCAAGCTTGTGTTTTAAGTAACTGATATTCTAATACTGAAATCAAAACAATGTGGGTTTGTGAAACAAATATTTCTGTCTGTAGAAAAGATAATAGCTGCACTAGATAAGATCATCTGCACATGAACCACTCCCCATATCTGTGTTGCAGATGGCTTAGTTTTGTAGGGAAGGGGAGTGCAGTGGGATAATCTGTCCAGACTTAGTGCAGTACAGTCACTGTGCTCAGTGTTGGAACATCTTACTTGGCGTCCTTTTCCTTTATGTGAACTTAGGTAAAGACTGGAGAAAGAATAGTTGTGTAAAATCGTACCATAACCATGCATGTCCTTCTCTTTCATGTTACAGTATTCTTAGTGTGTGGGTTCCCTGCCTCAGGTGACCCGAATGTCGGCTCCTATACAAAACCTTAAGCCTAGTTGCTGTAGGTGCGTGGGACGTCGCATGTAAGACCATAAACCAGGGACCTTAAATGTGACGTCTGCACGCACAGACCTCAGAACTTGAAGTCCCAGTCGGACAGTCTTAAAGAGAGTAACAAGTGATGTCAGCCAGAAGTGCAAAATGTCATATGCTGGCTAGTCTGCTCTTGATGTAGGGTAGAGCGTCATAGTGCCTAAGAGACATGTCCATAGTCAAAATTAAATACAGGAGGTTTGGAGGGAGGGAAGGAATACTGCAACATGGAAAAGGACATCTATGGTTATGGTAAGATTTTACACAACTATTCTATGTCTTTCTGTTCCTGTGTTGCAGTGTTCTTAATGTGGGAGAGTACCACAGCTTAATTAGAGGGAAGGGTGGAGGTAGATGTAGAGGATTCCAGAAAACCCTGCAGGATTGCTGTAGCAAACCCTACCCTGGCTTTGGAGACGTGGTCCAATTTGTAGTGTTTGGTGAAGGTGTGAATTGTGGACCAGGTGGCTGCTTCCAGCCCTGTGAGGAAGGCTTTGGAAGTAGCCATGCCTCTGGTAAAGTGCGATCTTACCCTCTGAGGTAAGTGCTTGCCATGGTGTGAGTAGCAGAAGGAAAAGGATTTTCTAATCCAACATGAAATAGTTTGTTTGGAGACTGCCTTACCCAGAGCCCTGGGGTGGAAGGATGCAAATAGTTGGCTAGATTTTTTGAAGGAGTTAGTTTTTTCTAGGTAGAATCTAGGTTGTCTGTGCACATCCAGGGATTAGAGAATCCTCTCACTATCCTTGGTTGGAGAGGGAAGGAAGGTAGGTAGGTGAATGGATTAGTTTAAGGACAGTTCGTTAACCAGTTTAGGCATGAAGGAAGGGTTAGTGCACAGGGTCACCCTATCCTTGTGGAAGGTAGTGTGCGTGTGTGTGTGTGTGTGTGTGTGTGTGGGGGGGGGGGGGGGCAGGCCATGAGAGCCTGTGACTCTGACACTCTTCTAGCAGAAGAAACGGCCACCAGCAGTACAGTCTTCCATGTACACATTTGGAGCTTGCAGTGCTAGCTGGCTGAAATGGGGCCAGTGTTCGTTTTTCCAGAATGAAGTTTCAGTCCCAGGGCGGTGGGATGGGTTTTCTTGGTGGTCTGATGTGCAAGACCCCTCTCAGGAAACCTTTAGATCCCCCTTTGCTATCCAGCCGGGATGTAAGAGGGAGGCCAGCTTAAACAGCTGAAGGGTGGACTTGCACTGAAGAGAAAGAAAAGCCAGCCTTAATGAGTTCACAGACCTAGGCAAGGACTAGGGACGGATCTGCCTGGCCAGGGTCCCTGTCTTTATGTAGACACCATTTGAAGAATCTCGCCCATTTTGATAAGTATGATTTCCTAGTAGCAGGTTTCCTGGCCACCCTCAGGACTGAAAGCACATCCTCTGAGTAGTAGTAGTAGTGTCTGAAAGGGATTAGACGTTTATCACCCAGAGTGTTAGGCCTAACATCTGTTGGTGAGAGTGAATTAGAGTTCCCTTTTGTTGTGTGAGTAGGTCCACCTTGTGGGGTAAATTGTGGTGACTGCCTTTGGCTAATGAGAGAAGTAGGGGCAACCAGTGCTGCCTTGGCCAGTAGGGAATCACCAGCAAGATTTTTGGTTTGTCCTTCCTGATTTTCAGTAGGACCTTTTGGGTTAGCGGGAAGGGAGGAAAAGTGTATAGAAACTGTTCCTTCCATGGAATGCTGAAGGCATCCAACCTCCAGGCAAGTGGAGAGTGATTCTTGGTGCAGAATTTGTTCAATTGTCTGTTCTGGGGGGAGGCAAACAGATCCACTTGAGGTGTCCCACCGGTGGACAATGTCTAGAAGTTCTCCCTATTAAAAATCCACTCGTGTTGTAGAGAGGATGGTCTGCTGAGAATATCCTCTTGTTTGTTGTCCTGAGAGGGGATGTATGAAGTCTGCAGGGTTAAGTTGTGCCTGGAGGCGAGGTCCCAAATTTGTAATGTTATCCGGCATAGGAGGTAAGCTCTGGTCCTTCCTTGTTGAGGTACCACATTACTGTGGTGTTGTCGGTGAATATCTGAAGGGGGGCTGGTTGGAGGATAGGAAGGAATGCCTTCGGGGCCAGAAGAACTGCAGTAATTTCCTTTACATTGATATGCTTCTTTTGGACGGTAGGATTCCATGCCTCCTGTACCCTGAAACCTTTCAAGGTGGCCCCCCACCATAGGTCTGATGTGTCTGTATGCATAAGTTGGGTTGGGGAGGGGATTTGAAGTGGAAGTCCCGGGTTCTGAAGTATTTGTTGAATCCACCACCTTGGTTCTATTTTGAGGCAGGCCAGAAGGGTAATTTTTTGCTCTAGGGAGTGTTGGTGTTGTGACCACACATTTTTCACATACCACTGGAACATTCACATGTGCATTCTGGCTAGGGGAAGCATAGGGATAGTGGCTGCCATCAGTCCCAGGAGTTGTAATAACTGTCTTGCAGATATCTGAGGAACTAGCAGTAGGCTTTGGAAGTGATTGGAGAGTTTCAGAACTTTGTCCTGGAGGAGGAAAGCCCGCATCAGGTCTATTAAAATCCTGCAGCCCAGAAAGATTTTGTCTTACTGCAGGAGTAAGGATGATTTCTGGAGACTGAGGGTGAAACCCAAGTTTTGTAGTAGGGAAGTGGTAAACCCGAGATGATTTTGGAGGATGTCTTCTGTTTCTGCTCGAGGGAGGGTGTCCTCTAGGTAACGATAGATTTGGACACCTTTGATCTGCAGTAAGCAGTCGCTGGGGCTAGGCATTTTGTAAATGCCCTTTGGTTTGCCTACTGCACCCAGGGTAAGGCTGTAAACTGATAATGAGGACAGGGCCCAGTAAAATGTAAGAATTTCCTGTTGGAGGGTTTTATGGGAATATGAAGATAAACTTTCTTTGAGCCCAGCCACTGGGGATGCACAAGCTAGTGCATTTCTTTGTGCTGGTCCCAAGCCCAGATAAATGGGGAGGGTTGCGTCAGGAAGGGCATCCGGCGTAAAATTTTGCCAAATCATACATGCAGGCAAAAGTACACATATACATACCGGATTGGTCGAGGCCCGGGTTAACAACGACCGCCACCAGTACTTTTGGCCAACCGGGTGCTGGCGAAAATTGGGCTGCTGTTGGCCGAAGGAGGAGAAGAGGCGGAAGGCATGGCCAAAGGCATGTAAAGGCTAGGACTGTGATAGTGAGAGTCGGAACTTTGAATGTTGGCAGTATGACTGGTATAGGGAGAGAGCTAGCTGATATGATGGACCAAAGGAAGGTTGGTATATTGTGTGTGCAAGAGACCAGATGGAAGGGGAGCAAGGCTAGGTGTATCGGAGGTGGGTTTAAATTGTTTTATCATGGTGTGGATGGGAGGAGAAATGGCATAGGCATTATCCTGAAGGAACAGTATGCTAAGAGTGTTTTGGAGGTGAAAAGAGTGTCAGAGTGATGTTTATGAAGCCGGAAATTGATGGTGTAATGATGAATGTTGTTAGTGCATATGCTCCACAAGTTGGGTGTGCGATGGATGAGAAAGAAAGATTTTGGAGCGAGTTGGATGAAGTGGTGATGACTGTACCCAAGGGTGAGAGACTGGTGATTGGAGCAGATTTCAATGGGCATGTTGGTTAAGGGAACAAAGGGGATGAGGAAGTGATGGGTAGGTATGGTGTTAAGCAAAGGAATGCAGAAGGTCAGATGGTGGTGGATTTTGCGAAAAGGATTGACATGGCTGTGATGAATACGTATTTTAACAAGAGGGAGGAGCATAGGGTGACATACAAGAGTGGGGGAAGATGCACACAGGTGGATTATATCTTATGTAGAAGGACCAGTCTGAAGGAAATTGGAGACTGTAAAGTGGTGGCAGGGGAAAGTGTAGTTAGGCAGCATAGGATGGTGGTTTGTAGGATGACATTGGTGATCAAGAAGAGGAGGATGAGTGTGAGGGCAGCACCAAGGATCAAATGGTGGAAACTGAAAAAATTGTAATTGTGAGGTGATGTTCAGGGAAGAGTTAAGACAGGCACTGGGTGGCAGTCAAGCTACCGAATAGCTGGGTAACTACAGCAGAGCTAGTAAGAGAGAAGGCAAGAAAGGTGCTTGGTGTGACATCTGGAAAGAGGAAGGAGGACAAGGAGACCTGGTGGTGGAATGAAGAAGTACAGGAGGGTATACAGAGAAAGAGGTTGGCGAAGAAGTGGGATTGTCAGAGAGATGAAGAAAGTAGTCAAGAGTATAAGGAGATGAGGTGCATGGCAAAGAGAGAGGTGGCGAAGGCTAAGGATAAGGCGTATGACGAGTTGTATAAAAGGTTGGACACTAAGGAGGGAGAAAAGAACCTGTACCAATTGGCTAGACAGAGGGACCGAGCTAGTAAAGATGTGCAGCAGGTAAGGGTGATAAAGGATAATGAGGGAAACATACTCACAAGCGAGGAGTGTGTGTTGAGCAGATGGAAAGAGTACTTTGAGGGGCTGATGAATGAAGAGAATGTGAGGGAAAGAAGGTTGGATGATGTGCGGATAGTGAATCAAGAAGTGCAGTGGATTAGCAAGGAGGAGGTAAGGATAGCTATGAAGAGGATGAAGAACGGAAAGGCTGTTGGTCTGGATGACATACCTGTGGAAGCATGGAGGTGTTTAGGTGAAATGGCAGTGGAGTTTTTAACTAGATTGTTTAATGAAATCTTGGAAAGTGAGAGGATGCCTGAGGAATGGAGAAAGCGTTTTGGTACCGATTTTTAAGATTAAGGGTGATGTGCAGAGCTGTAGTAACTACAGAGGGATTAAATTGATCAGTGCAGAGCTGTAGTAACTACAGAGGGATTAAATTGATCAGTCACAGTATGAAGTTATGGGAAAGAGTAGTGGAAGCTAGGTTAAGAAGGGAGGTGAGGATTAGTGATCAGCAGTATGGTTTCATGCCAGGAAAGAGCACTACAGATGCGATGTTTGCTTTGAGAGTGTTGATGGAGAAGTACAGAGAATGTCAGAAGGAGTTGCATTGTGTCTTTGTGGATTTAGAGAAAGCATATGACAGGGTGCCTAGAGAGGAGTTGTGGTATTGTATGAGGAATTTGGGAGTGTTAGAGAAGTATGTAAGAGTGGTACAGGATATGTACGAGGGTAGTGTGACAGTGGTGAGGTCTGCGGTGGGAGTGATGGATGCGTTTAAGGTGGAGGTGGGATTACATCAAGGCTGAGCTCTGAGCCCTTATTTGTAATGGTGATGGACAGGTTGACAGACGAGATCATACAGGAGTCCCCGTGGACTATGATGTTTGCAGATGACATTGTGATCTGTAGTAAGAGTACAGAACAGGTGGAGACGACCCTGGAGAGGTGGAGATGTGCTCTAAAGAGAAGAGGAATGAAGGCCAGCAGGACTAAGACAGAATATATGTGTGTGAATGAGAGGGAGGATAGAGGAATGGTGAGGATGCAGGGAGTAGAGGTGGCAAAGGTGGATGAGTTGAAATACTTGGGATCAACAGCTCAGAGTAATGGTGAGTGTGGAAGAGAGTACAGGCAGGATGGAATGGGTGGAGAAGTGTCAGGAGTGATTTGTGACAGACGAGTACCAGTAAGATTGAAAGGGAAGGTCTACAAGAGGGTAGTTAGACCAGCTATGTTATTATGGATTGGAGACAGTGGCATTGACAAAAAGGCAAGAGTCAGAGCTTGATGTGGCAGAGTTGAAGATGTTAAGATTTGCACTGGGTGTGATGAGGATGGACAGGATTATGAATAAGTATATTAGAGGGTCAGCCCACATTGGAAGGTTTGGAGACAAAGCCAGAGAGGCAAGATTACGTTGGTTTGGACATGTGCTGAGGAGGGATGCAGAGTATATTGGGGAAAAAGATGCTAAGGATGAAGCTGCCAGGTAACAGGAAAAGAGGAAGGCCTAAGATAAGGTTTATGGATGTGGTGAGAGAGGACATGCAGGTGGTTGGTGTGACAGAGCAAGATGCTGAGGACAGGAAGAAATGGAAACATTTGATCTGCTGTGGCAACCCCTGATGGGAGCAGCCGAAAGAAGAAGATGAAGATAAGCTTTCTTTAGATCTAGAGTGGCCATGAAGGCCTGGGCTGGTGTTAAAGGGAGAAGAGTTTGAAGGGATAGCATTCTGAATGACGGGATTTTTAGGAACCGATTTAGGAAGGATAAATCTAGTATTGGTCTCAAAGGGCCATCTTTTTTGGGGACCAGAAAAAGTCTTGAATAGAATCCTTTTCCTTCCTGTCCTGGACTGACAGGTTCTATTGTTTCTAGTCTGAGGTGGTCTAGTACTATGTGAGGTATGAGGTGGAGTTGATTTTTGGGGGGAAAGGGGATGGGCCTTGGAATGGGTTTTTCCTTCCAAGAAAGGAAATGTCCATTTTGAATGATGGTCAGTACCCAGTGGTCTGATGTGATGGCTTTCCAAAAGGGGAGGCAGTGGGGGAGGTAAATGGGCAAGGCAGTCATGCATTTTTGGGTCCACTTCTATCTTTAAAGGGCTGTCTTGGACTGGGTAGTGAGGTAACTGGTCTGGAGTAGGTTTGCTTCCTGGTTCCTCTCCTATGCCTGGTAGACGAGGAGGTAGCAGAGGAAGGGGTTCTCCTGAAAAGTCTTTGCAGGATAATTCCTGTAGTATTTAGAAATGGGAGATGCAAGCAAATGCTTGATGTCCTGAAGCTCTCTACTTTTCTCCTCTATGTTTTTAAAAGGTTCTGCAGAGTGTTTGCCAAATAAGAGGTTATGGTCTAATGGGGCATCTGAGATTTTAGACTGAAATCCTCTGGAAGTGGTTGGCAGCGACGCCAAGAATATCTGTGGAGAACTGAAGCAGAAGCTGCAGACCTAGCAGAGGCCTCTGTGGCATCATAACTGCATCTAATGGAATGTCTGGCTACCTGAGAAGCCAGGGGGGCGGTCAGGGGTGAAAGCCAAGAGAGCTTGCGAAACTAGGTCCAAGGCATATTTTATCATGTGAGTTTGGTAATTGATAACTGTGAAGGCCAGGGTGGAGGAGGTGAACACTTTTTTTTTTTTTCCTATCCTGTCCATGCATTTGCTATCCTTTTCAGTGGGCAGCAGAGATGCTGAAGGAATTGGTCTAGATTGCTTGTCAGGGGAGACGGCAATTACTGCTGTGTCTGCCAGGGGAGGCTTTACTATTATTTCTGGTCATTAAGTACTTTGTAGAACCTGTCTGGTCTCTTAGGCGTAGGTGGTTGAGAGTCTGGGATCCTGTCTGGTCTCTTAGGCGCAGGTGGTTGAGAGTCTGGGATCTTGGATGCAGAGGTGAAAGCATCCAGATAGGCAGGTAAGACAGGTAGGATGGCTGACAGGGAGGGAGATTCCACTTGAAGGAGTTCAAAATAACTCCTTTGGGTGTCAGTCATCTGGGTAGTGTCCCATTTCAACTATTCTTTCATTTTGTAATTGTTTCCCCAAAGGTGATATTATCTGGTGGGAGTCCCCTTCAATGGATTCCTCATCTGGGAATAGTATTCCAGAGGGGAGACAATTTGTGAGGCATAAGAAATAGATTCATCAGAAGATGAGTAATAGGGTTCCAGATCCTCCTCTCCTTCTTGAGCAGTAGGCAAGGGGAGAGAAGTGGCAGAAGCAGGCCTAGGACTAAGCACTGGCATAGTGGAGGGGGAAGAGGCTGTGGGCCTAAGGGCCATAAAGGCCTGCATCAAGGAGTTGGTAAATGATTGCCAGTCTGGGACTCCTTCAGGGGTTGGAGTCAGGTGTTTTGTTTTTTGTTTCCGTTTAGAAGGCGTGGGTCTGGGAGAAGGCCTGGGTTCTGGAGCCTGGGGTTCAGGTAATGGCATCCCAGTCAGTCGTCCAACTGTATCTGGTTCCCCCTCGACATCGGTAGGGACCCGACGTCTATGCTGTCTCTGTGGACACATTGGCCATTACTTCCGAAGCAGCTTCCTTGATGGGAGCCGTCGAAGTAAATGGTTCTATCAGATGTCCCTCAACCCCTAAATCGGAAGTTGGCGGGACATCCAGTGGCAGAGAGGCAATGGAAGTAGGCCTGGAAACCTTGGCCTTTTTCCGTGGTGGTTTGGTCAGAATGGCCGATTTTAGGATCCATCCTGAGCTCAAGTTTTTTTGAGTCTCTGGTTCTCTAAATATAAGTTGAGGGTGGCCAGATGGCTACAAAGGGTCTTCGGAACAAAAGATTGGCAAATGGAACAAGCTGTATGGTCATGTTCCTTCCTTAGACAAAGGTCTCAATGGTTGTGTGTATCTTTATGTGGTATCTGACGCCCGCAAATGGCATTTTCCCTTCTTAACTGACATCGGCTAACAATATCTACAGCTAACCAAGCTAAAGCAAAAGAGACAAAAACATTCCCAATGGGGTACTTTGTTCCTATATTCGAAGACTTCTTAAAAGCTAAGTTATTGATGTGATGTCGTCTGCGGCTGAAAAGTTCTGGAGTCTGTGTGTGCAGACGTCACATTTAAGGTTCGTGGTTTATGGCCCTACGTGTGACATCCCACACACCTACAGCAGCCAGGCTTAAGCTTTTTGTATAGGAGCCGACGTTCGGGTTGCCTGAGGTGAGGAACCCCCACACCAATAATACTGCAAGATAGGAATAGGAGGACATGTCATAGCGAGATGGTGAAACCGGACTAGGGAGAGGATAGAAGGTTGGGTGTTCCCCTTGGGAAAAGCATTTTTAAGGACAAAATTAAGGAGATTAAACATCTCTGATACATTGTGGGATAATGTGTTCAAGTGAACTGGCAGTTATGAAGAAATCATGAGTTTCTAGCTTTTCAAAAAAAAGAAAAGGAAAGCAAATTCAATTTAATTATTAATTTCTGCTTAAATATTTCATTTGCACTTGGTGATCTTTGTGTTGGTAATACTTTTAGGTTCATAGGTAGGTACTAGGCTATCTGCCCAAGGGCATTTATAAGCCTAACCAGTGTGTGTTGGCTTTCGCCTCCCCATTGATTAATTAACTGATCCTCTATCAAGCAGACATCACATTTAAGGTCCCTTCTGCTCTCTTCCATCCATTTGCATTTTTAAGTTTGTTCTGGACCTTAGTCTTGTTTATTAACAGTTGTGGAAAGATTGTTTTTCTGTGTTATTCCGCACTTTTATTTCCACAAGTAGAATTAATTGCAAAAGCTGTCCGTTTGTATTGCTGGCACATAGTCTTGTTTAATTCAGAGTGGTGGCAGAGCTGTATAATCTAGTGAGATTTTGAGCCTTAGTCATTTATTATTGCATTTATTTCAGTAAACCGTGTTACTGGTAAATTTCTGCATACTCTGGTGCCTTAAACTGTAGTAGAAGATCAATAGTAATGGAATTCTTTGATGTTCTTCGCGTTTCACTGTTGCAGTCATCACATTTGGATTATCCCTGCCAGTGTAGCCCTTGGCCGGCCCGAATACCAGCGGCTTAGTATTTCTGCATCGGCTGCTGTCGCTTCAGGACTGACTTCAGGTCATCAGTAGTATAAAGTAAGGCAGCCGACGCCATTACATCAGTCTTTCTTGCCATGGAGCCAGAAGGAGTTTGCACGAGTGCCGGTTGGCTGCTACCCGAGTTTCATCTACCAAATTGAAGTTGAAGTCTTCTAAAGCTAAGTACCCTGTTGGGATCCTTTTTTCTTGCACTAACCGATGGCAGAAAAAGTTCATGATTGTCTCACCTGTGGAAAGCAAATATCACACCGAGACTTCCATTCTTACTGTGTCACTTGCTTAGATCCAGACTACGACGACCCCCTTGTCACTTCTGTGCTTTGTTCAATGCCTTTGGGGCCCTTATTGTAGCCAGATATTTTCGCTTACAGTCCTCAAATTCCGATATGGCTTCAGTAAGCCATCCAACAGCAGATCTTCCAAAAAGACTTAAAGATGAAGACAGAGACAGACTGCACAGGTCCAAACCTACCAACGACGCTTCCGTTAAGTTAGTAGTCAGTTTTGCCTTCCTCAGTAAGGCACTTTCACAGCCCCTTATGCCCTCTTCTGTGGATTCGCAGGCCGCTACGAGACCCTTTGAGTCCGGTATGCCGGAAAACTCTTTTTCAATTAAGGATCCTGCAGTTATCTCTACCTTGGATGGGTCTTGAGCCCTTGGAAAGAATTTGCTTGGCCGCTTCATTACTTTGCCGCTTTTGGCACTGTAGTGCGGTCTCGGAGTTGGTATATTTAAGTAGGGGGGTGTGGGGGGATGAAGCCCCCCACTTAATGTAATGTTTAAAGTATGTTTTTTTTTGTTGTTGTTAGCGATTTTTTTTCCCTAGGAAAAAAAAAGCGCTTTTCTGACAGTTCGAAATTGTAAGCTTTCGCTTACATAGGATCGATTAATCACTGTTCGCTTTTTTAAGTACTCTGTGATCTAATATAGGCCTCCCTGCATGAAGATAACTTATTTGGCACTAAGACAGAAGAGGTCTTGAAAAAGATGAAAGGAAAAGCAAAATCTATGCAAACAGTTAAGGATTTCTTACAGGTCCAGCCACCCAGGTTCAGTAGGCATTATCCCACCAAACACTGGTCCTTTCCTGCTCCCTCCAAGCCAGTCCAGCATAGGCCCCGGCGAACCAGATCCCTCCTAGACCGCAGCCACAGGAAATGCAGAGATCTAAGCAGTGGACTTACCTCCACTGCAAACCAAGGAAGTTCTAAGCCACCCCCTTATGGTGAGAACTTACAATGACTCACTTCCCCCACCTTCACTTACCCCTAGGAGGAAAACTCTCCTTTCATGCAAGCACCTGGGCCACCATTACCAACGACCACTGGGTTTTGAACATAGTGTCTCAGGGATACAAAATTTCCTTCCACACCCTTCCAACCCCAAAAGGGTTCCGAGATCCACCTCCAAACCAGTGGGAAGAGGTTCAAAAGCAAATCCTTTCCCTGCTTTCTATGAGGGCAGTACAGCACGTTCCTGCAGAACAGATAGGCCAAGGTTTCTACTCAAGACTTTTTCTGGTGCCCAGAAAAGAGGGCACCTGGCACCCCATCCTCAATCTATCCATTCTAAACACCTTCCTGGTGATCCCAAAATTCAGAATGCTCACCCTCCCGCAGCTGCTACCCATGCTCTCCAAGGATGCTTGGCTAGCCACCTTGGATATAAGAGGCCTACCTCCGCATTCCTGTCGGGGAATCATGCAGGAAGTGTCTCCCTTTCAGGGCAGGATCTCAACACTTTCAGTTCTCTGCGCTTCCCTTTGGCTTATCTACTGCTCCCAGAGTTTTCACAAAATGTCTGGCTCCGGCTATTGCCATTTGCAGACAAAGGAACATCCAGATTTACCCATACTTAGATGACTGCCTTATTCAGGCAGACAACCAGGAAAAGCTGCTCAAACACCTAGCCTTCGTAAAGGCACTACTAACCTCCCTAGAGTTCACAATCAACAAAAAAAATCCAAACCTTGGGAGCAAGCCTGGACACAGCATCCCAGATGGCATTCCTTACACCATAAAAACAAATTTTCCTGACCACCTACTTCTCTCAACTAGCCACCAGACCCCCAGTTATCTTCAAGGAAGATCCTGCAAGCTCTGGGGTTCATGGCATCTTGCATACTACTCATTCTATATACCAGACTGCATATGAGGAAACTTCAATGGTACCTAAAAAAAATCTTTTGTGTCAACACTCTCAAGACCTGGAAACATTTGTACGTATAATTCCTTGCCTCAGAAAAGATTTTCTTTGGTGGGCAGCAGCATGCTCCCACAACAAGGGACTGCCTTTTTCACCAACCCCTCCCCCCCCGCCTCCCAGACCCTCGCCACAGACGCATCAGACTATGCTTGGGGTGCACACTTGGATGGCATGTGCATACAGGGCCAATGGAGCGTGCAGCAAATCCCACTGCACATCAACCAAAAAGAGATGATGGCTATCCAGCATGCCTTGATAGCTTTCAAATCCCTTCTCTCCCAGGGGCTGTCCTGATCAAAACAGACAACACCACTGTGATGTGGTATATCAACAAGCAGGGAGGGACTCACTCCTACCCTCTATGCAGGCTGGCCATGACCCTTTGGCACACAGCTTCTGTCAAGCAACTGCACCAGTTAGCACAATTCCTACCAGGCTCTCTCAACTTTCTGGCAGACCAATTAAGCAGAAATCTTCTGGACCCACACGAGTGGCAGCTCAACAGAGGAACCTTCACCCTAATAACTCATAAATGAGGCACTCTGAAGGTCATCCTCTTTGCCTCCCACACCAACCATCAGCTCAGCAAATTCTGCACCAGGGAGCATCACTGCATGGCTTGGAAAGTGGATGCCCTGTCCTTCCCCTGGGTCAACCTATTGATCTGTGCCTTTCCTCCACTACCTCTCATCCCCAGGGTACTGCTCAAAATAAATAAGGAAAAACCAAGGACAATTCTTATAGCTCCAGACTGGCCTCGCCAGCACTAGTACCCCTTGCTGGGCAGCCTGTCACCACTGCCACCATGGCATCTTCCTCAGATTCCAAACCTCCTGACCCAGAGGGAAGGGGAATTCATGCATCCCCAACCACAGACACTCAAGTTGGCAGCTTACCTTATTCCCTAACCCCGGATCAATCTGCCAACCTCAGTAAACAGGTTCTAGATGTTATCCGTGAGGCCAGACGTTAGCACTAGAAAGTCTTATGCTGACTAATGGAAAAGGTTCTGCACCTGGATCCAGGCTAAAGGTGCCAATATGGCACAGCCCTCCCTCCCTCTCATCCTGGATTATTTAGCTGACCTATGACACACTGGCCTCTTTCTCCTCTATAAAAATTCATGAGTGTGCTATTTCTGCTCACTTTTCCACTGAGCAGCCCCTTTTCTCACACCCTTTGATCAAACGGTTCCTAAGAGGGGCTAGCAACTTGAGGCCACCCAGAAGGGCACCCACTCCAGCTTGGAACCTTAACTATGTTTTGGAAAAGCTCACCCTACCCCCTTTCAAAACATCCTCTTCTGCAGAGCTAAAATTTCTCTCCTGGAAGACAGCATTACTTCTGGCCATCACTTCAGCCAGAAGAGTTTCCGAGCTGCAAGCGCTCATGGCTGTAGAACCCTTCATTATTTTCCATGCTGACAGGGTATCCCTCAGAACTAATCCATCCTTCATGCCCGAGGTGGTGTCTAGTGTGGCTCTCAACAAATCCATTCATTTGCCCACCTTTTTTTTTTCCTAATCCCCAGAACAAGAGGGAAAGGATTTTGCACTCTCATATTTTATCTAGACAGGACTAAATACTTCAGAAAGTCTGATCAACTGCTGGTTAGCTTTGCTACAGGGGCAGAAGGCAAAGCCATCTCCAAACAAACCATTTCCAAATGTATACCACACTGCATCCATTTCTGCTACAAGCAACATGGAAAGCATCCCCCCAAGGGGGTCAGGACTCACTCCACCAGAGCAGCCTCCACCTCTGCAGCTTTCCTCAGAGGAGTCCCCACCATGGACATCCTGGAGGCTGCCACCTGGACATCTGTTTACACTTTTACCAAACATTACCACCTGCCTCTCTTCTCCAAATCCAGGGCAGGGTTTGCCTCTGCAGTCTTGAAGGGCATCCTAGCCAGCCCCTAGATGTTCTTTGTGTTTCACTGTTGCAGTCATCCCACTTGGGTTATCTGCCTGCAGGTAGCCCTCAGTCGGCCCGAATACCAGAGTCTTGGGATTTCTGCATCTAATGCTTTTGCCTCATCCATGATGTCAGGGGTATAAAACATGCAGCCGACGCCATTACATCAACTTTTCTTGCCACGTGGGAGCCCGAAGCAGAAGCAGTTGGCAAGTGCCGGTTGGCAGCTACCTGAAATTTTCATTTTTCGAGTTTCAAACCTGAAGTCTTCTAAAGCTAAGTATCCCATTGGGGATCCATTTTTCTTGCTCTAACCGATGTCAGAAAAAAGTTAACAATTCTCTTGCCTGTGGAAAGCAAATACCTCAGAGATTTTCTTTCTTACTGCGTCACCTGTTTAGGCCCAGACCATGCCGTCCCTCGCTGTTGGTTTTGTGCCTTATTCAGCGCCCAAACTATTTGTTTTTGGGCTATTTTTGTCTCTAAATTCTTTCGCTCTCATCCTCCGTATTCTGAAATGACGTCTGTAAGCCATCCGACTACCGATCTTCCGAAAAAATGCAAACATAAAGACAGAGGCCTATGCTGAGGCAAGTCTAAAAATAGGTCCAAAGCTGTAGACGACGCTTCCGTTAAGCTAGTCGCCAGTCTGCTGGTACTCATTGAGGCGCTTTAGCAGCCCCTGTTACCGTTTTCTACAGATTCGCAGGCCTCTACTGAGACCCATTCAGAGTCCGGTATGCCACGAGATGCTTCTTCGAATATGGAACCTGCGGATGTCTCTACCTTGGATAGGTCTGGAGCCGCTGTGCAGGCACCGGCTTCTGAGAGTGTATTCAGACCTTCCGATGTTCGTATTAACCCGACTACTTCATTAATGACTAAATCTGCCGAATTTCTCAGGCCCAGAGTTTGCACTACGCCTAGGAAACCGACGACCAAAGCACATTATCAAGCTCCCATGTCACAGAAACAAATGCTTAGAATGGCTGAAGATCTTATTAGAAGAGGATGATACTCCACAACAAACGAAGCAAAACCAGATGAATGAAAAGACAAGTTCTTTATTCGAATAAGTAAGCGCTTTCACGTTGCTTGGAACGCTTCATCAGACTTCAACAAACCATAAAATTTAAATCAACTTGTATATAAGTAAAGCACCAATGAAAAACACATTAGTAAGTCACATGCAAATTACAAAAATACATCATTTCCTTTCCATAAAAATTATATAAATATATCATAAAAATCTCATATTAATAAATGAATAGTAGAAGTAAAATGTTAAAACGTACTAAAACATATAGTTAGATAGTGAAACATATTACTAATGTTTAATGTTTCAAAGGTTTATCTAATAAGAATGGTCTCAATGAAAATTTATCATTGAGACCATGACCTTTATTCGCAGATAGCTTAATTATTCATTTTGCTTCAGCTTTTTCTGTCTTATTGCCGATATTACCAAGTCTTTCAGTCTCTGTTAACTGTCCTATTACTAAAAATCTAAAGGCATGTGTGGTGTCATTTTGTAGTACATGCTTGGCTAGGGCATTCCCTTCATTCTCTCTATGTATAGCATACAAATGCTCTCGTATCCTTTCTCTTAAGGTTCTATTAGTCTTTCCTATATAGAAACAATAACATTTTATGCAGGATGCTAAATAAATCACATTTCTTGACTTGCAATCAGCGTATTCATTAAACTCATATTTAACACCAGTATCTGGATGTATAAAAACATTGGATTTCATTATATATATATATATATATATATATACACTGGTTGCAAGAGCGACATGCAAATGTACCCTTTCTCTCAGAGGAGATCTTATTTTTAGGCACTCTCTCATAACAAAGCATACGTTGTAAAGATTTAGTATTCTTATAGCTAAAGGATGGTTTTTCACCCACTAGAGAAAACCAAATCATCACTAGTTATATTAGAAAAACGTTTCACTTGATTACTCACAATGTTTTTGTGTATATGGGGGGGATGCATGCTACTTCTTCTATATATTAATGGAACTACCACATTTCTTAGGTTGACTGAAATGTATTCGCAAAAACACAATTGATTTTTTAGATGTGACATTGAGGAAAAAAGACAATACTCTAGAAACAGAAGTATTCAGGAAGGTATGTAGGAAGAATGCTATTCTTCACAGAAGTAGCATGCATATACACAAAAACATTGTGAGTAATCAAGTGAAACGTTTTTCTAATATAACTAGTGATGATTTGGTTTTCTCTGATGCATTAAAAACTATAGAAAGTGATTTTAGGCATAGAGGCTATTGCAATAGAGATATGCGTTCATTGGATACTTTTGAACGTACACATCTGGGACGTCCTTTTATTAAAAAACAAGGCAGTATAGATGAGAGACCTATAGTGAGGAATAATGATAAGAGGAGACTAGTGATACCCTTTACTAATAATAATACTTCTATTGTCAACATCATTAAGAGACATTGGAATATTTTACAGTTAGATGATGGTATAAAAGACTTAGTGGGTGAAAAACCATCCTTTAGCTATAAGAATACTAAATCTTTAAAACGTATGCTTTGTTATGAGAGAGTGTCTAAAAATAAGATCTCCTCTGAGAGAAAGGGTACATTTGCATGTCGCTCTTGCAACCAGTGTATATATATAATGAAATCCAATGTTTTTATACATCCAGATACTGGTGTTAAATATGAGTTTAATGAATACGCTGATTGTAAGTCAAGACATGTGATTTATTTAGCATCCTGCATAAAATGTTATTGTTTCTATATAGGAAAGACTAATAGAACCTTAAGAGAAAGGATACGAGAGCATTTGTATGCTATACATAGAGAGAATGAAGGGAATGCCCCAGCCAAGCATGTACTACAAAATGAGACCACACATGCCTTTAGATTTTTAGTAATAGGACAGTTAACAGAGACTGAAAGACTTGGTAATATTGGCAATAAGACAGAAAAAGCTGAGGCAAAATGGATAATTAAGCTATCTGCGAATAAAGGTCATGGTCTCAATGATAAATTTTCATTGAGACCATTCTTATTAGATAAACCTTTGAAACATTAAACATTAGTAATATGTTTCACTATCTAACTATGTTTTAGTATGTTTTAACATTTTGCTTCTATTCATTTATTAATATGAGATTTTTATGATATATTTATATAATTTTTATGGAAAGGAAATGATGTATTTTTGTAATTTGCATGTGACTTACTAATGTGTTTTTCATTGGTGCTTTACTTATATATAAGTTGATTTAAATTTTATGGTTTGTTGAAGTCTGATGAAGCATTCCAAGCAATGTGAAAGCGCTTACTTATTCGAATAAAGAACTTATCTTTTCATTCATCTGGTTTTGCTTCGTTTGTTGTGGAGTATCATCCTCTTCTGATTTTGGATTTGTGCTTTTTTTGGGAGGTGATACCTTACCCTGACAGTGTTCTTTTCTTGCTGAAGATCTTATTACTTTAATTAGGGGAAGCCAGCCTTCCCCCTCTAAAAGACAAAGAACTGATTTTCCTTCTGATTCTTCAGACCATGAGTCTGATGACTCTGACCCCTGTGATTAACAGGACACATACCCATATCTACCTATGAGGACTCAGATGCAGTGGAGTCAATTCCCTCAGCCCCCCCCCCCCCTCCAGAGGACCTTTCTTTTTCGGTGAAACCTTGCATACCCTAAGAGAGCATTTCCGCTGGGAATGCCAGGACTACCCACAGTCCAAAAAGAGACTCTGGGAATTTTTAGACTTGCCTCAGCATGGGCCTCTAGCTATTCCCCCTGTCCTGGATATTGTAGATGATGTCTTCATGGAATCCAGCCTTACCTGATGCTTTACCACCTGCTCCTAGAAAGCCTGACAGATACTACAGAGTACCTGACTCTCACAAATTTCTCTCTAAAAACCCCACTGCGGATCCAGAGACCATTTCCCAGGGACCTAAAGGTATTAAGGCTTCTACAGCCAAAACCCCTACCCCTTTGGACAGGGAATCTAGGGCTCTAGACAGATGGGGTAAGAAGGTATATACCTCTGCAACTCTTGCTATCAGGGCTTTAAATTGCCAGTTTCACATGTTGAAGTACCAGCTTCATATTATTGATCTAATTAAACTAAAAAAATGTTGTTGATTCCTGATTGTGCAAAAAATAAGGATTTAGAAGACTTAATGCATTCTGCAAACCAAGTTGATAAACCTACTTTGCAGTGTGGTTTTGATGCCTTAGAAGCATCTTGCAGGGCTGCTGTCACTTGGTCTGTTCTGTTAAGGCATGCTTGGCTGAAGGAACAAATCTTCCCAGCCCATGTCAAGGCAAAATTACTTGATGCTTCATTAAACCAAGAATGTTTGTTTGGCTCTAAAGCAGAAGTAGTTCTTAAAAATATGGAAGAAAAGGCTAAATCCATGCAAACTGTTGAAGATTTCTTACAGGTACAGCCACCTAGATTCAGTAGGCATTGGCCTTCAAAAAAATTGGTCCTTTCCAGTCCCTTCCAGACCATCTCAGCCCAAACCCAGGGGCAACAGACCGCAATGACTTCAGTCTCAGGGTATGCACAGATCTAAACAATGGGCTGCTCCTTCCTCAAAAACTGGGAGTGGTAAGCCACCCATCTATGGAAAAAGTTCACAATGACTTGTCCTTAACCCTTCCCAGCCATGCCCAAGTATTTGCATCCCTAGAAGGAAAACTCGCCCTGCATGCAAAAAACTGGGAGTATATTACCCAGGACCGGTGGACTTTAAACATTGTATCCCAGGGATGATTTCCACTTTCTGCCAACCCCAACTGGATTGCCAGACCTTCCTCCAAACCAGTGGACAGAGGCCGAAAAGCTAGTACTTTCTCTTCTCAGTATCAGGGCTATTCAACCTGTGCCAACAGAGCAAAGGGGACAGGGTTTCTACTCCAGGCTGTTCCTGGTGCCCAGGAAAGAGAACTCTTGGCGCCATATTCTGGATCTGTCGACCCTAAACACCTTCCTGGCGGTACCAAAATTCAAAATGCTTACACTCCAGCAGCTCCTTCCTGTGCTAGCCAAGGACTCCTGGCTAGTCACCCTAGATTTAAAAGAAGCTTATCAGCACATCCCCATAAGGGAATCTTGCAGGAAATATCTACGTCTCAGGGCAAGCTCTATGCACTGCACTTTCCTTTGGCTTATCTACTGCGCCCAGGGTATTCACAAAGTGCCTGGCTCCAGCCATTGCTTACTGCAAGCGGTGAAATATTCAAATTTACCCATATTTGGACGATTGCCTGATTTCAGGTTGACGGTCAGGAATTGCTACTTCAGCACCTGGCGTTTGTAAAGAGACTCCTAACTTCTCCTGGGTATACCATCAACGAAAAGAAACCACATCTGGTACCCAGCCAAAAGATTGTATTCCTGGGAGCAAGCTCGAACACAACTTCCCAGATGACATTCTTCACTCCAGAAAAGCAGGTTTATTTGACAACTTATTTCAAACTACTGGCCACCCAAACTTAGCTGTTTGCAAGAAAAATACTGCAAGCCCTATGGTTCATGGCCTCATGTATTCTACTGATTCTATATGCAAGACTACATATGAGGAAACTCCAATGGTACTTAAAAAGTCTCTAGAGTCAACATTCCCAGGACCCGGAAGCAGTGATTCCTATCATTCCTTGCCTAAGGACAGAGTTCCTTTGATGGGCAGAGGCTTGCAACCACAACAAGGGACTCCCTTTCTCACAACCCCCTGCCATCCAAACTCTGATAACAGATGCATCAGACTATGCATGGGGGGGGCTCACATGGCAGGCAAATGCATTCAAGGCAAATGGAGCCCAGGACAAATTCACCGGCATATCACTCAAAAAGAAATGTTAGCTGTACAGAATGCACTGACAGCCTTCAAATACCTTATCCTGCCAGGACAACTCCTAATAAAGACAGACAGCACCACAGTTATGTGGTACATAAACAAGCAGGGGGGGACTCCCTCCTACCCACTCTGCAGGTTAGCCATGACTCTGTGGAACACAGCCTTAAGCAACCAAGTGCACCTGCAAACTCGGATCCTGCCACGCAAACAAAATTCACTGGCAGGCGACTTGAGCAGAAATCTAATGGACCCACATGAGTGGAAACTGTAACCAAACTCATTCAAACTTCTGATACACAGGTGAGGGGACACCAGAGATGGACCTCTTTGCATCCCGCCAAAACCATCAACTAAACAAATTTTGCACCAGAATTCCCCACAGCCAAGCATGGAAAGTGGATGCCCTATCCTTCACAAGGTAAAACCTCACAATCTATGCCTCCCCCCCCCCCTCTGCCCTTCCTTCCAAAGGTACTCCTAAAGATCAAACAGGACAGCCCAAGGACAATCCTTATTGCACCAGACTGGCTACTCCAACACTGATACCCACTCCTACGCAGTCTGACAGCAATGCCACCCTGGCACCTACAGCAGACCCCCCCCTCTGCTCTCCCAGCAGGAGGGACAGTTTTTGCATCCTCAGCTGAAACCCTGAACCTGGCAGCCTGGCTTATTCCCTGAATACATCACCAGCAACCCTCAGCAAACAGGTGCTGGATGTTATCCTTGAAGCCAGGAGACCCAGCACTAGGAAATCCTATTCAGAAAAGTGGAATAGATACTGTTCTTGGAGCCAGTCTCAAGGGAAGGACACAGCCGTGCCCTCCTTGCCTCAAATCCTAGATTACCTAGCAGAGCTGCTCCACAAAGGCCTCTCCTTCTCATCAATTAAGATTCATGCCTCAGCCACCCCTCTTCTCTCTTCCTCTGATCAAACTGTTCCTGAGAGGAGCTAACCATTTAGGACGCCCAAGGAGAGCTCCCACTCCTGCCTGGGACCTTAACTTTTTGTACTAGAGAAGCTCACGCTTCCCCCTTTTGAGCCTGCTTCTACAGCAGAGTTAAAATTCCTCTCTTGGAAAACAGCCTTACTGCTAGCCATCACTTTAGCAAGAAGAGTGTCCGAGTTACAGGCCCTTATGGCTGTGGGAACCCTTCATTATCTTCCATGCAGACAAGGTTTCCCTCAGGACTAACCCATCTTTTATGCCCAAGGTGGTATCCATTGTGGCTTTAAACCAATCCATTTATTTGCCAACCTTTTTTCCTAATCCTCGGAATAAAAGGGAAAGGATCCTGCACTCCTTAGATGTGCACAGACAGCTCAGGTTCTAATTTGACAGGACTAAACCTTTCAGAAAATCTGACCAGCTGCTGGTCAGCTTTGCTACGGGGGCAGAGGGCCAGGTGATTTTGAAGCAAACCATTTCTAAATGGAAAGCACACTGCATCCATTTCTGCTACAAACACCATGACCAAGATTAACGAACAAAACCAAATAATCAAGAGCCACGACCTGGAGACAGAATCAGCAGTCAATTGTAATAAAACCAATCCTTTAATGTCACGAACCGTCACAACAAATAGAACAAGCGCTTTCGCTCAGGAAATCCTGAGCTTTATCAAGTAACAGTTTGCTATTAAGAAAAATCTCTTATATACATTGTTAGCAGTGTCAACAGCTGACCAGCCTAATTAACTAATTAATATTTAAAAGGGAAACTGCCTTCAATGTATAGAGGCTTAAACCTTCCCCAGAGGGGATCAGGCCTCATTCCACTAGGGCTACCTCAACCTCTACAGCTTTTCTCAGGGGAGTCCCTACCAGGGACATCCTGGAAGCTGCTACATGGAGTTCTGTACACACCTTCACCAAGCATTACCACTTACCTATATTTTCCAAATCCAGAGCTGTATTTGCCACAGCAGTCTTACAAGGCCTGCTAGCCAGCCCTACTGCTTCTTGATTGCCTCCACCCTTCCTCAGCTTTGGGAGTCAACCCAAGTGTGATGATTGCAGATGTGAACCACGAAGAACATAGTACAGTTGTGTACACTTACCATAAATGTAGATGTTTGAGTGTACTCACTGTTGCAGTCCTGGTTACCCCCCCCCCCCTCCAGCCCCCTGTCTTTCTATACTTTCTACCTCTTTTTTGGCCATATCTTATGGAAATGGTATTTTACTTTTTACTGGAGGTGTTCCACACCATTTGATTGCTTCCTATTTTGGGGGCTCCTGACATCTGGGCAAGAAAAACTGATGTAATGGCATCTGCTGCATGTATTATACCCCTGACGACCTGACATCATGGATGAGACGACAGCATCCGACGCAGAAATCCCAAGACTCTGGCATTCGGGCTGACTGAGGGCTACCTGCAGGCAGATAACCCAAGTGTGATGACTGCAACAGTGAATACACTCTAACATCTACATTTATGGTAAGTGTACACAACTGTACTTTTCTTTGACTGGCTCCACCCTTTTCCTCAGCTTTGGGAATCCACCACTGCAACAGTGAAACACGATCATAGTACAGTTGTGTGCACTTACCATAAATGTAGATGTTAGTGTATTCACTGTTGCAGTCCTGGTTTCCCTCTCTCCATCCCCCTTTCTTCTCTTTCCTTTCTAAGTGACATATTGGAATTTACTTTCCACTGGTGGGGTTCTTCCACCAGAACCTGGCTCCTACTTCAGTACTCCTGACAGGTTTGGGCAAGAAAAACTGATGTAATGGCGTCAGCTGCCTTACTTTATACTACTGACGACCAGACGTCTGTCCTGAAGCGACAGCAGCCAACGCAGAAATACTAAGCCTTTGGTATTCGGGCCGGCCGAGGACTACCCTGGCAGGGATAACCCAAATGTGATGACTGCAACAGTGAATACACTTGAACATCTACATTTATGGTAAGTGTACACAACTGTACTTTCCAGTTTGTGCTTCAGTACTTTTATCTTCCATCTTCTTAAAGTTGCATTCTGTGTCTGCCCCATCCCCCAGTTTCTGAAAGAGCTCCAGTTTTTACCTTTGTTTAGTTGTATGCCTATCTAGCTTGTATGATTGGTTTCCCTAACCATCCCACTCGTATTGTTAATGTTGGAAAAAATGAATTATACAACCCAGTCTTGTTTATTTTGGTCGAGTTGTACAGCCACAGTTGTGCTGAATTAATCCACCTGGGATGAGTCTGTAAAGAATTAAGACCACTGTTGCTGATTGCCAGTTAGGTTAGTACCATCCTGATTCTCTGGATCCTATTTGGTGAGTATGAAAGGCTTTTCGCAAACAGTGAAATAGCAAGACAACTCTCAGGAGCCTATTGTTTTTCTTCGATCTTTTAGTCATAGAAATCACACAACACTCCCCTGATATAGACTAATGAATGCTGAGGCACTTAAAAGCAATATTCCTAAACAGCAAAGGCTGCTTGGATCACCCTTGGTATTAAAAAACAAAACAAAAATAAAAACTATGCCTCAGCAAGCTCAAAGGTACTCAGAAAAAAAAACAACACCCAACACCACACATGCTGCCACTCTCAGTGGGGCTGCAAAGGCCGAGTCCCTAAGGGAAGTGAACACACTTCCCAGGGCTCATCATATGGGCCACAGTTGTAAGATGGATTAATACCCCCAACCAAGCTGAATAAGGAAAATATAACAGTTGGTTGCTTATTTGGAGCCAGAATCTTCCAAATCACGCATGCAACTCAAGTCATTGCACCACAGGTACCACTATGATTCCATTACAGTTCATGTAGGTGTAAATGACCTGAAATGTACCTGCTTGCATAACTCTGTCCTCGGGGACACCTGGATTTATCAGAGTGGTACTGCTTACCTGTCTGAATTTATTTTTTGTTGCTGCGTGAACCTTTGAGGTTCATGTAAGAGTGTCGAGGTACCTGGTCGTTTTTTTACTTCATTACTGGCTTTTCTATGTATCTGCTCCAGAGGTTCACTTAGTTTTAATTTGCACTTACATGAAGACAGACATTATGGAGCTTTTGGACTGAGTCTCGGGCTGATATGAACCTAGCATTGAGCAGCATATTACCATCATCAAGCATAATGCCACAGTATGAGCAAATAATTATTGATCTCCACAACGCCTGTAACCAGAGTGCGACTACACCCACAGTTCAAACATTTTAACTGTACAGATTTTCACAGAATGTCCAGATTTTTGCCTTATATTTTTGGTCTGTTTTTCATAAAATTGTGGCTTTCTGGCAAATTATTGGCAAATCATTAAAGATTGAAGTTAGAAAATAATGACAGACATTTGAGTTTTAGACTTTGTATCCTTCAGAAAATTCATGCTAATGCAAAACCTGTTCTATCAACTTTCTAAGTTTGAAGCGCAATATTTAAAAATTGGCCCTATTTGTACCACTTTTTTCATGACTTTGTCCAGATTTCTTACTCTAAGAGGTTGACAGGTATGTGCTAGCGTCTCCCAACGTACTGGAATTCATGCTTACAAATACGGGAGAATGCTGAACCCCCCCCCCCCCAAATGTCTCATCCTCCCTGGTAAGTCTGACTAAAAAGCTGTCTCCTTAGAAATAAAAATCTACTCCGTAATCCCATTAAAACCAGTAGCTCTCCCAATGCAAATTAATTTTTATTAAGTGATTAGATTTTCAAAATTCATTGCTCCTCCAAACCTAGAGAACACAGCAGCTTATGCTGAATTGCTCTCAAATGCTGTACAGCTATTCAGTAGCTGCATAGAGGCCGCTGTGCCTACCCAAAGTAAGCCCAGGACTAGCCCTAGAAACAAACCAACCCGATAGCATCTTAAATTTAACAGGATGTACAACAAAAGGAAAAAAAAATATGGCAAAAATCAGGAAGGGTAATTCTCATAAAAATAGGAACACTCTCTTGTCAAAGTAAATAGGCAAATAAGAGGGCTAATAACCAAAGCTGGCTTTGCTCGACTTAAAGATGGCCTCCCAGATGAAAGGTAACCATAAGGCCTTCTATAGCGATAAAAACATTGAGTCAGCTTCAACTTTACCCCCTCTCACCCCCAACCATCCCCTCAAAAACTCCCTCTAACATAACCCCTTCAGCTATAAATAGAGAAGCATGTACTGGCTGCACTCACTAAAGCCAAGGATAATGCCTCAGTGGGCTCCAACAACATCCCAGGATGCCTCATGAGTAGCCTAAATATGACTTATTAGGACCCTGGAGTCATTATTTAACTATAGCCTTAAAACTGGCTTTGTGTCTCGTAAATGGAGGACTGCAACGATCATCTCTCTTCGTAAGGGAGGACCTTCAACAGATCCTGGAAAGACTAGTCAGACTAATGGGTCTGTAGGTATTTGCAAAGCCATGGAAAGAATTATGGAAATTATCAACAAGGACGTAGGATACTTGCAGACACTGGATTCATCCCAGTTTAGCTTTTTAAAAGGAAGGTCATGCTTACTGAATCTGGTGGACAACTTTGAAAATGTTGCTAAGATAATGGATGAGTGGAAAATGGTGCATACTGCCTACCTAGATCTGGCTAAAGCAATGGATACAATAACCCAGTCGGGCAATGTCAACAAACTTGTTGAACTAGGTGTAAACACTAGCTGGCTCACAAATAGAGCTCAGGAGATTAGAAACAATGAGGTCACCTCTGTAGAGAGAGAGCAATCACCGGTGGAGTCACCCAGCGCTTTGTGCTGGAACCACTCCTCTGACATCTACTTCTTGGTTGTCAAAACCAATATCAGAGGCCTTTGGCTGAATAAGTTCACAGATGTTTACAAACTGGGAGCAATCTTTGAATCCCCCCATGATGAGAACACGCTTCAAGAAGGTCTACTATAGAAAAACACGTGATGCCAAAGCCATGGCTTACAACTCAATACCAGGAAATGCATTGCATTACCTTTGAAGTCTACCATCCTGGGTAACTACGTCATGAATAAAACACCCTTAAAAGTAGATTCACTAGTCGAGGATCTGGGAGCATGTGTCCAATGTAGTAAGAAAATCATATGCTGTTCAGCTTATAAGCAAGGGCATGGCGTCTAGGTTGAGAGAGGTCATAATACCGCTGTGCTCGACCCTCATCAGACCCATCATAAATTATAATGCCCCATTTGGTGTGCACCTGAGCAGATGCATGCAGCAACTGGAAGATCTACAAAGGTTCCTTACAAAAAGAATACAGGGAGTAAACGCAATGTCCTACACTGATCACCTCAAAGCCCTCCTCTCTTTATTTAATATTATACAGATTTCTGAGAAGTGATCTTTGCCTGGGGTACAGAGCATCCCTGGACTCTGTTTTTCTGAACCTTTTGCACATCTGCAAAATGGAACAGCATCAGAACTACTAGATTTAAAGACCTAAATTTTGCTTGCAACATAAATGGGACCTGTTGAAGACAGATTGAATTCTCATTCTCTGGAACAGGTTCCTCATCCATGTGGAGCAGAGTTCCTCACTGTTCCTTTTTAAGTGCAACTTGGACCCATGAACTGGTAATCTCAATTTTACCCCTGGTCTGGCTCCTGTGTGTGGTGAGATGGAGGAAGTCAGTAAATCACCACCTATCTAAATCAAATTTTTTGTCACATTTGAATTGCACGGCTAGACTTATAAGTACCCTAGTGGTCATTAGCTTAGTATACACCTAAGAATCTATGAGTAGCTCTGTATGCTTCAGACAGTACAAGGATTCTTTTCCCAGCAGTTGACACACTAGCATTCTGGCGTTATTGGTCCTTTTCACATTACACGCCTTCTGTGACCTCCTTCCCTAAGATGCCATAGCCCTTCACATGACATCATGTTTGAAATGGTAGTATATCAACAAAAAAAAAATGGCACCAGATTTTTTCTCCTTTGTCGACAGGCCATGAGAATGTGGTAATGGTTGATCCCCTGATGATGCTTTCTCTTGGCAATACTCATCCCTGGTCTAATCTGTTTAGTGGTCAGGCATGTGACACCCATGCACTGGCCCAGTAATCAGGGAGCCTCAATCCTCACCACTAACACCAGTGAGGGACATGCACATTGGGAGGATGATGGGTATATACACACACACACACACACACACACACACACACACACACACAGTAAAGTACAACTTCCCTTAAGAGCACACAGAGATCACAGTCAGTCTGGGGCTGGTTTCTCCATCTCTCTCCATATCTCCAGTAAGACTCCCCACTGGCACAGCTATAGGATTAAGATCTCATCCGAGTGGTCAAGCCAAAGCTTCCAGCACCCTGTCTGTCCAACCAGTGCTTCGTGTCCCTACCCAAGTAGCTGACACACGCCATTTGAGATTTGATTTATATATAAACACACACACACACACTCTTCGGGAAGGCTGGCACAGGATCACTAGCTATGCCCGCTTCTGCCCAGACCATAAGGTAGTAGCAGCTGCCACCAACCATCCGTACTTGGCTACTATAAAGGCCCTTACCAAAGGGTGCCCATTCTTACTGTGTAAGGTTACTATTATCCAAATGGTAAGTCTGACCAGAACTTTTATGGCTATTCGAGTGGCCTGTACAGTATCACCAAATACATATGCAAGTACTTTAACAGCTTAAATATCTGCCAAACCAGCCACAATTAAAAGGTTTAGATCTATTTAATAATAAAAACACAATGCTCAGTAACTCAGCACAGTGACAGTAGAGTTCAGAATCACGGGAAATACTTTAAAACAACATTACAGGACAGTCTCCCATAAATACAGAAAACATCAAAGCTAACCTTGCTGTATTCCTATCTATCTCTAAGAGAGATGCTATGTTCTAAGTCGTACTTGCAGAGCCAGGCAAATACAAGTGCTGAATGGATGTTTTCAGGCCCAGAGACCAGATACAAAATGCACAGACTTTCTCTCTCAGTTCTAAAGTTAATAATGCACATTACTGCTGGGTTAGCTAGATGACATCACTATTTGACACCTGCCTCTAGTTCCCAGGCTAAACAGATGCCAGCAGAATTTAACATGCCTCTGTTTAAAATACTTCTTTCAGATGTACAGCTGCTAGGAAGCCACAGAGCAATACAAAAACACTTTACATGTGAAACCTAGTAATTATCCCTGTCTCAAGACAATGGAAAGAAACCCCTAGCACTAGACATCCTGTCTCTTAGTTGAGCTAAACTAACTTTATAACCCATCGTAAAACTTGTCACTTATATTGTTTTTAGAGTTTGGAAGCTAACTCTGTTTATTCGAGCCTTTACCGTCAACACATATATTTGCATAGGCATGTCATTTATGTACATTTCTGCTCTTTTCCAGTCAGGTACACTGTGGTTACATTTTTGAAACTCAGCACATAATATACAGTTTTCTTACATCTGTAGGACAAGCATACACATCATATTAATATTCACAAATAACAGAATTATTTACAAAATTCTACCTCGTTGGACTGGCAGCCTTCACAAGACAAAGCAGAAGTATTCTGATGGTGCATGAGTGGTTTGGCAACTTGACATGGCATGGATGATCTTCCATTGTTAGGTTGCAGCTCATTCTCCCCCATTTGCATTCCTGATCTGTACCAAATGCAGCAGCATCTTTGGTCCTTGTCCTTTCCCAGGAATGGACCTATAGGGATTCTGTAGTTCACCAGTGGACACTATGGATTCTTTGTGCATTTCTGCCGCTTCCCCTGATTAACCTGGCTTTCTGTAGAAACCTGCTATAAAAAGTAATAATAATCCTCTACTGTCCTGTTCTGCTCTTAACCTTGATGGATACCTTTGCTTTGGCCTCACCTCTAAGAGGAAGCCTCTGCTTTTAGATTGCTTTCCAAATTTTCTGTCCCATTCATCTGAAAGGCTTCACTCACACATCTAGTGCCTACCGTTACTTGGTCTTTCATAAAGATCTCCCTTAAACTTAACCATACTTTTTGCCTAATATAACTTTAGAAGCAACAGTTGGTCACAGTCCTCCTTTCTGTATTTTATCTTTGGCACTGCGGTAGAGAGGGATAGCTTCATTATCTTGATTGACATGTATAGAGAACTAAGCATTAATTTGCAGTAAATGGAGCAGAAGATTAAACCTCATCAGCTGTTTTTGTCATTGGCACAACTGAAATTGCCAAAAGGTCTCCAAATTGTCTGTTTTCTTTGTATGTGACTGTTTTAACAAAACACATCCTTTCAAGAAAAAAAGTATCTTCTTCCAGATCAGCAGCTACTTTAGATGCATTTTTCAGAAATTCTTCTTTGGATGTTAATTGCATTGCAGTGACATGGATTTTCCTAAGTAGTTTTGCAAGATGTAAGCTGGATGTTTTATATAGGTCATGGCTTCCTTTGTGGCCACCATACATCAGGGTGTTCTGTTATGCCACCTAAGAGTTTTAGCTGGAAGCTATGTCTGTTACATTGAATTGGATTGACTTCAATAATCTTAAAATATGATGGTGATCTACTTAACATAACATGGATCCTGATTAGCCATGTCATTCCACTCCAACAACAACCCTCTCAAATTGTCACTGTTTCTTCACTAGGCAGACCTTGCAATCCTTTCTAAAGTCCAGTTGTTTATACTACAAAAGAGCTTGTGTCTCAATAGCCAGTGATTGTTGATGAATGCAGTTGTAGGACAGATTCGGTCTGAAGGGCTGAAATGGAGGTGTGCAATGTGGGAGACGAGGAAGGATCCCAAACTGTGAGAAGTGAATGGACTTGGATAATAAAAATCCAGCATTATGATAAGAGCATAACTATTGTATGTATGACAAATAACTACAATCTGCAAGCTTCTTGGCAACATGTCTTTCTTCAAGTGTAACTCAAAACAGTCACAGTCTTCACTTAAATCCTTTTACATCAGTTATTTGCGCTAATTAATTTTAATTAAAATAACCCTCTCAGATAAAATTTCATTCATTAAGTGTATTCAAATTAGACCACAGAGTAACCATGAATTCTTAAATGAGATGTAATTAATTGTACGTTTGTTCAAAGACCAAAAAGTTAATCATCTTGTTTTTTTTTTTTATAAAAATAGCTTGAGATGCACTGTCATTCAGCTAACTCCATCCATACAGTTCAATGTAGTTTTCCAGTTTAGTTCACAGTTCAACTGTTCATTAATCTTATCTCCTCTTATTTCTGTGTTATCGAATGATGTGCAGTTTCTCTGTGTTCATATAAGAGACTTAATTTCCTTATATCACTTAAAAGTTGCCTGACTCTCACCCTTAAATGGCACTCGGTATTTCAGTATAAAAATAAGAGCTGCGGCATCTCTCTATACAAGTTGCACCCTCTTATGCTGCACTGTGGTCTACCATACTAATAGTAACTCACTGCAGTCTCTGACTTAAAAAAAAAAAAAAAAAAAAAAAAAAAGCCTTTCCTGTAAGCTGTACTGCAGACATGCAAACATGCGAGTCTTAGGACATTTAATGGAAGCCGTTTCTTTAAATTCATAACTTATTTCAAAAGGAGGAAACTATGGTATGCAGAAGTATGTCGTCCCTTACAACTGGGATATCAAATTGTTTTGGTACAAAAGAATGTTTAAAGGACAACAGTTGGATTCTATTATTAAATGCTCAACTTCTCTGTCCTTTTTCTCCCTGTTGTCCCTGCTGTGAATAAACAACACAGCATTTAAAATATTTTAAGTTGACTGTTTCTCTCCACTAAAACAGTACATTACTGTAGTGGTGGTTTCATTTTCAAAAAACCTTGATCCCGCTCTGGAAAAGCTTGCTGCAGTCTCCAATTCATTGATATCATCAAGGCCACTGACTACAGGTAGTTTTCTGGCCCGTCCTTCCCCAAACTGACATCACCATGACCGTCCTAAAAACCCACTCATGCTGTGATGTCACAGCTCCCCAATCCTTCCCCTACCCGTGCAGAAAGTAAAGGCTGGAATAAGGAAACAGTACATGAGTCAAGTCTCCTGCTGTGTGCTGTCAGTCACAGCAGGTCTTCTTCTTTCGGCTTTTCCTGGTTAGGGGTTGTCACAGCAGATCACCTGTCCGCTCATGATTGGCAGTGGAGTTTTACGGTGTTGAGTTGCCAGCCCGGCGCCCAACCTTCCACAGAAGACACACACACACACACACACACACACACACACACACACACACACACACACACACACACACTTTGAGTGTCCAATCCACCTACAGCATGTCTTTGGGATGTGGGAGGAAACCGGAGCACCCAGAGGAAACCCACGTGACCACAGGGAGGTCATGCAGACTCCGCACAGAAGGCACCCCAGCCGAGGATCGAACCGGAGAACCTCTTGCTGTGAGGCAGCAACGCTAACCGCTGCACCACTGTGGCCGCAGGTAAGAGCTCAAATTGTCCTTAGCACTTTGACAGCTAAGGAAATTAGGAGTGAAGGGGGGTGGGAGATGAGTTAAAGTAGTACAATTCAGGTTTCACAAAACAAATGCAGTTTAGCCATTCCAAACAGCAGCAGTAAAAAAACACTTTAAAAGTCTCTTCTCTGGCATTTGCACTACTTGTGTTTTAAGTAGTCATTGAATGGCATGAAATGTTACTTAAAACTGACTGAAAGACGGCAGTGTATGCATGTAAAGTCAGTGTTGCGACAGGAGGTTTAGGAAAGAAGGAAGCATGCGTGATGTAACTTTTTACAGACAAGCATTGCTTTGCGGGATACCTAGAGGCAGACTAAACAATCAGAATTACTTCAAGATGCCAGACCCCATGTGGTCACACTCAGAAGTTACGTATAAAAATATTTAAAAATCTATAAATAGTCCCAGAGTGGTGATAAAATGCAGGAAACACCAAACCATGGTGAAATAAGCATGTAAGTCTGTGGGTGCGGTTCTCCTTTAAGGTCTCCTTTTGGGGACCATTATTATTGGAAATGAGATATCAACTGTTTTGAATGTTGCTGTGCAACCCACCTACATAATCACGTTTCAGTGTTTTTCGTTTTTTTTTTTTTGGATAACTTCTTGGGTATGGTCACTCTGAGTGTTCACTTAAAAGTATCCCCTGAAGTACTTATGTGTAGTGCTTCTTACAGATGTCCTTCAAGAATGCAACTGCAGTCCTGACATATGGGTTGTCCTGCCTCAGGCAGCCCTTCGGTCGGCTGGATTCCAAAGTCTGGGTCCGGCGTCGGCTGATGTTGCCTCCTCCCCGACGTCAGAGCGGCTGGAGTATGAAGGCATCCGCCGACGCCATCTTCTCCAGTCTTTCTTGCCGCGCGGTGCCCGAAGCAGAAGCAGTTAGCAAGTGCCGGTCGGTCAGCTGCTGTGTTTTCAGTTACCGAAGTCATCTAAAAGCTAAGTACCCCGTTGGGGAACATTTTTTCTTGCCTCAGCCGATGTCAGAAAAAATTGAAAAAGTTAATAATTGTTTGTCTTGTGGTAAACAAATACCTCATAAGGACTTCCATTCTTACTGCCTCCCTTGCCTGGGCCCAGACCACGACATCTCGGCCTGTGCTTGCTTTAATAAGCGCACACTCAGGCGCCGGGCAGAATTTGCCGAAGACTTTTTTGGTGAATCTTTCGCTTATATCATGCCGTCGGAACAACCGACAGCACAATCTACCAAAAAACGCAAGGACCGGGACCGACATCCTCTGCCCGCGTCTTCCACCGATACCACACCTAAGCCCTCCGCGAGTGCTTCGGTCCCTTCGGAAGCTGTAATTCTACCGCCCCAGGCCGACGACACCGCTTTAACGCGTTCTTCGGTCCCAGAGATTTCACCGGTGTCGGTTGTTGATTTTCCTCCAGAAACCGAAGCTGTGGATTTACCCGACACCATTCATGTGGACAAGGTTACCCCTGCACGTGGGGCAGCTAGGCCTCCGGTATCCATGTCCATCAAGGCCTTTGCACGTGCTAAGGCTGCCAGCCAGGCCAAGGCCCATCCTAAGCCTACTGCTCAGGGCCCCTCTTCTGATAGACAGATCATGACTCTTGCTGCAGATTTAATCTCTCTTATCAGGGGTTCTCAGCCGCCTGCAGATAAAAGGCCTAGAACTGAGCAGACAGACACCCTCTCTTCAGATGAAGCCTCTGGAGATTCAGAGCACTCAGATACCCAGGAAGAATCCTTCCAGGCCTATGAGGACTTGGATGCTGAGGATTCAATTCCCTCCGCCTCCCCTCCAGAGGATATTTCTTTTGGTGAAGTTCTCCACTCCATGAGAGAACATTTTCAGTGGCAGGGTCAGGAATTCTCTGACTCCAGGAAAAGGCTACGTACCTTCCTTAAGCTACCCAAACACAGACCTTTAGTTATTCCTCCAGTGTTGGATGTCCTTGATGATGTATACTCAGACTCCAGTGCTTCGCCTGATTCTCTCCCTCCTGCTCCTGTCAAACCTGACAGATATTACAGGGTCCCTGAAACCCATAAGCATCTCTTCAAGGCCCACTCTGTGGATTTAGAGACTATTTCACAGGGCCCCAAGGCAGTGGCTTCTTCCTCAGCCAAAAACCCTCTGCCCGCTGACAGGGAAGCTAGGTCCCTGGAGAGATGGGGCAAAAAAGTTTATAACTCTTCCACCCTTGCCACGAGGTCACTCAACTGCCTTTTTCATATGTTTCAGTACCAGGATTACTTAATGGATGATTTGCAGAAAAAGTTAGCCTCTCCTGAGCCTATAGATAGAAAGGCATTGCAGGATAACACTCAGCAGGTTAGCAATCATTTTCTTCAGTGTGGTTATGATGCATTGGAAGCTACATGTAGGGCAGCCATGACAGGGGCCGTTATACGTAGACATGCTTGGTTGAAAGAACAGCCACTGCCAGACCATGTTAAAGTTAAGCTCCTGGATGCACCTCTGGAAAAACAGAAGCTTTTTGGTGCTAATGCACAGGATGTGTTGAAGTCTATTGAGGAAAAGGCAAAATCAGTACAGACTGTCAAGGATTTCCTCCAGGTTCAGCCTCCCAGATTCAGCAGGAATTGGCCTTCTAAGAATTGGTCCTTTCCAGACTCAGACAAGTTTCAAAGGGGAAAGAACAGGCGTGCTCGAGGTAGAGGGCAATACCGAGGCTCCTTCAGGGGCCGCCAATGGCAACCACCAAATCAAAGAAGTGGCGCAGGAGTTCACCTGCACCACAGGGACAATCACAATGACTTGACTATCACTCCGCCTACCAAGGCTCAAAGAGAAGCACCTCTAGGCGGAAAATTATCCTTATTCTCAAAGAACTGGCACATTTTAACCAAGGACAAATGGATTCTGGATATAATAGACAGAGGTTACAGGTTCCACTTCCACACCTTACCAACGAGACAAGGCATGCCAAACCTGCCACAAAATCAAAGGGCAGAGGCTCTCTTACAAGTTGCAAAGCTGTTATAAATAAAAGCTATAGAAAAAGTCCCTCCTCAGGAACAAGGCCAGGGATTCTATTCAAGACTGTTCCTTCTTCCAAGAAGAGAAAAGCAATGGAGGCCTATACTGGACTTGTCTGTTCTAAACACCTTTCTCATTGTGCCAAAATTCAAAATGCTGACGTTACAGCAACTCCTTCCCATGCTGGGCAAGGGGTCTTGGCTGGTTACTCTGGACCTCAAGGAGGCATACCTGCATGTCCCAATCAGACACAGCTGCAGAAGATACCTCAGATTTCTTGCAGGAACAGAGCATTATCAATTCTCAGCATTGCCGTTTGGCTTATCTACTGCGCCCAGAGTATTCACGAAATGCCTGGCATCAGTAGTTGCACATTGCAGACTCCAGGGGATTCAAATATACCCTTACCTGGACGACTGCCTCATACAAGCAGACAGCAAACAAGCATTGATAAAAAACTTGGACTATGTCATTCAGTTGCTACAGGCTTTGGGATACACAGTCAACTTTCAAAAATCAAGACTATTACCATCCCAAAAGATTATTTTTCTAGGAGCAAAACTGGACACACAATCACAAATGGCTTTCCTCACAGAGGAGAAACAACAGCATTTACCAGATTACTTCAAAAACCTAGCAAAACTTACCCAGCTGACCGCAAGGAAGATCCTGCAGGCCCTGGGTTTCATGGCATCTTGCATCCTTCTGATCCCTCTGGCAAGACTACACATGAGAAAGCTACAATGGTATCTAAAAAGTTTATGGTCTCAACACAGCCACAACCTAGAAGACGTAATACCACTCATTCCATGCCTGCAAAGGGAATTTTTGTGGTGGGCTCAAGCAAGCCATTTAAACCAAGGCATGCCCTTCAACAAAGTTCAAGCAAGTCAAACCATTACAACAGATGCCTCAGATCATGGATGGAAGCGACATGGAGGACAGATGCATTCAAGGTCAATGGACTCCCACGGAAATGCCTCTGCACATAAATCAAAAAGAGATGTTGGCAGTGATGCATGCAATAGAAGCCTTTGGAAAATCTCTTCAACAAGGCCATCTGCTAATAAGGACAGACAACACCACTGTCATGTGGTATATAAACAAACAAAGAGGCACTCACTCGTATCCCCTCTGCAGACTAACAATGGCTGTTTGGGAAAAATCCCTGAAACTGAACATCCATTTGCAATCCCAGTTTGTTCCGGGCAAGGACAATGTACTGGCGGACAGGTTGAGCAGAAATTTCGTGGATCCACACGAATGGATGCTGCATCCACACATTTTCTCACAAATAACAACTGCATGGGGAAGACCGGACATAGATCTATTTGCTTCTCATCTCAATCACCACCTGGACAGGTTCTGCTCAAGGACACACCATCCTCTAGCTTGGAGAACGGATGCTCTCTCCTTCAGCTGGAATACCCTAAAAATCTATGCATTCCCTCCTCTACCATTACTGACCAAGGTGTTACTGAAGATCAAAGCAGAGCAACCAAAAGGAATACTCATAGCTCCAGACTGGCCGAGGCAGCATTGGTATCCCTTGCTACTGAGCATAACTCACACCAAACCGTGGCCCTTGCCCCAATGGCCTCTGCTCCTAACTCAACACAATTACAGGACTGTTCATCAAAACCTGCAAACATTGCAACTGACAGCTTGGAGGGTTCCATGACTTTGTCCCATGTCCCCCTCTCTGAAAAGGTTCAGGAAATCTTGCTGGAAGCACGCAGGCCTTCCACCAGAAAAACCTATTCGGCCAAGTGGAAGAGATTCATCATCTGGAATGCCAAAAAGGGACAGGATGCATCAGTGATGAGCATACCTCAGATATTAGAATACTTGGCAGAAATGTTTCATAATGGCCTCTCATATTCTTCCATTAAAATCCACGCTTCAGCAATCTCAGCAAATTACAACTGTGACCCACCTGTGTTTTCGCATCCCTTGCTAAGACAGTTTCCAAGAGGGATAAAGAATATCAAACCTCCCAGAAAACCACCAGTTCCTGCATGGGGACCTCAACTACGTCTTGGAAAAATTAACTCTTCCTCCTTTTGAGCCAGCAGCATCTTCAGAAATGCAATTCCTCTCCTGGAAAACGGTCTTCCTGTTGGCAGTTACCTCAGCAAGAAGAGTCTCGGAGATACAGGCCCTCATGGCAGTACCTCCCTTTCTCATTTTCCATCAGGACAGAGTTTCTCTAAGGACCAATCCTTCATTCATGCCAAAAGTGATATCCAGGGTGTCTCTAAATCAAGAAATTCACCTGCCTACTTTCTTTCCCAGTCCTCAAAATAAAGGGGAAAAGCTGCTGCATACTTTAGACATACACAGACAATTACGCTACTACTTGGACAGAACAAAGACCACCAGGAAGTCTGACCAACTATTTGTAGCCTGTGCTGCCGGAGTGCAAGGAAAGGCAGTCTCCAAACAAACAATTTCAAAATGGATTGGACACTGCATCAGATTCTGTTACTCCTTCCATGGAAAGGATGTGCCAGCCAATATAAGACCACACTCAACCAGAGCTATAGCCACATCCACAGCCTTTCTAAGAGGAGTGGCTACAAAGGACATTCTAGAGGCTGCTGCATGGAGCTCCGTGCATACATTTACCAGACACTACAACCTGCCTTTATACTCCAGATCCCGAGCAGGCTTTGCTTCTGCAGTCCTGCAGGGTCTTTTAGCTACACCATCCCTTGCTTAGATCCTACCACCCCCAGCTTGGCTATGGTATTCAACCCATATGTCAGGACTGCAGTTGCATTCTTGAAGGACATAGTACAGTTTTGTACCTACCATAAATGTAGATGTCCGATAGATATGCAACTGCAGTCAGGTTTTCCCTCCCACCTACCCCTCTGTTTTTCCCCTTGGGTCCTTTCCCCCTCTCCTATTTAGCTGGGGATATCTGTTATGGTGTATCTGTTTATTACTGTTGTGCATGTCTGGAAATTTTTGCTTATCCATTCACAAAATTTAGCCTTCCTTGGAGGGCACCTGGCATCTGGGGCAAGAAACACTGAAGAAGATGGCGTCGGCGGATGCCTTTATACTCCAGCCGCTCTGACGTCGGGGAGGAGGCGACATCAGCCGACGCTGGACCCAGACTTTGGAATCCGGCCGACCGAAGGGCTGCCTGAGGCAGGACAACCCATATGTCAGGACTGCAGTTGCATATCTATCGGACATCTACATTTATGGTAGGTACAAAACTGTACTTTCCTCTCAACCTCTTAAAGCAAGGCCTAAAATTATGGGGGAACAAATAGAGACAGATTTTAAAAAATTGCTCTTACAAACTTAGAAAGCATTTCTCCCCGGGCCTCCGCTGAAAACAGGATCTGTGGATCCTAGTCGGACATTCCCGGTCAACAAATGTTAAATAAATAAATAAAATAAATAAAATAATAGGTCTTGTATTAGCATGAAACTCAAATGCTAGTCATTATTTAATTACTTCAATCCACAGCTGTTTGCCAGAAAGGAACAGATTTTAGGAGAAACACACTAAAATATGAGGCAAAAATCTGGACATTCTGCAAACATCTGTACGGTTGAGAGTTATGTGACCCTGTCATAATTTCATGACTTGTAAGTGCTAACCCTGGAGTTATGAATATAATTGTAATGAAAATACAGAACACAGCAAATGTCAAACATCCCCACTCTCCTTTATGTTTCTTGCAGGGGGAGGTGCAAGCCCCCACCCACCCACTTCCTTGATCTTGTATATGCAAACTCCTCAATTAAAACTGCAAGAAAAATTCAGCCAAGTTAGTTTTCACTGTGTGATAACTTCCTGTAATAGAGACCCATGGTATACTTGTGAATGACCCCTTAAAGACATCTAGTGTTTCAGTTACATGGCTTCTGAATGTTTGTGACTTTTTACTTTTTAAATATTTATGGTTATATTTAGGCCAGTAAAGCCAAACCTCAAGATTACCATACCTTGGAGAAAATGGAAAACTCTTAAGGCACTGTGATTTCAGATTTTCTGCACAGGTCTACTTTTTTTTATTCATTTAATGTCAGTAGTCTGGGACTGTAGTTAATGAGTCTTAGAATATCAAATGGTTATAACTTCTTAAAGTTCTTGCAAAATGACTGTGGGATATTATTTTTTACTTTAAGCCTGGTGATTGTTGTTTTAAAATGTAAAGTTCTAACTAGAACCAGTTTAGGTCATTAGACACGCATTGAAGATGATTTTCTTTTTATCCATGATAAGGCAAGTGTCTGTTGTTTAAAGAAGTTTATACCTTGAAGAATAACTGTTCTGTTAGCTTGAGGCTGCCCTTTTAAAAATCGTGTAGTATTTCTTTTAAGTCAATGTGACACTTACTTAAGCTAGAAAGGAGCTTGCATGGGTGGATGCTATTATTCTGGTGACATTTCTCCTTTTCTGAAATTAATTTCCTTAGTGATTTTTTTCAAAATTAGTTCAGTTAGACATAACAGAATAACAAATAACCATTGAAGGGTTTGCAGACAACTGTATTAGCCAGCTTAAACCCTGTAAGCCCTGTTAAAGCTGTGTTGCTCTACAAAGCATTGATAATGAAGCATCATTGTGTTCCAGCATCATCTTTCTGATCTGATCCACTACATCTGCTGTGTTCCAAAGAGAACACTTGCACCAAAGGTTTTAGGGTAACTTCTAATGGTTTAGATGGTCACTGCATGATAAAACCAGTAGAAATATGATGGTATCCTTGTGCAACTTTGGAGTTGTACTGGAAATGGTACAAACTTAATGAAGTAACTAGGAAGTGATGTTGTAGGTTCCCTGAAGTGCTATTTTGTATAGTTATTATAAACTAATTGTGTTTCTACCATCAGCAACTAAATTATCTAAAATGTGCAAGAGCGAGAGCCCTCAAGACTTTTATGGACTGTTAAATGTTTGGCCAGGGTACTTAATGCTCTTATACACATCTCTCAATCTACAGCTAAAGCAAATTGCACTGCAGGTTAAAAACATGAGAAAATTGAAGTGAATGAGCAGAGAATGAAGGCCAAGTCAGTGAGGGTGAAAATGTGACCATGTTCAGGGAATAAGTAGCTAGAGTGTTTATGTGCAGCCTGTTGTGGGCAACTCTGTAGTTGGCAGGAGGTTCAGGTTTATCTCCGTTTTGCTGCTGGAGGGTAATTTGTGCTTGCTTTTTTATTATTTATTTATTTATTTATTTTTTGAGGTCCTGGACCTTGTGCTTTGTCAACTCCACTCTGTCTGCTGCTTCCCTGAATCCAGGAAAAAAAAATAAAGCTATTCTGTTCCATCTGATTGTAGTTTAGATGACAAAGGGGATGCTAAGGGTCTGGGTGGCTGCTGGGTGTGGTGGATGAGAAAAATGATATCCTGAGCTAACCTGTATTGGTTCCAGGAAACAGCTAGACTGGACTTCAGTATGGCTGCGAAGGGGAATTTCCCTTATTCTCCTCGGTGTTGGATAGCACTTTTATACAAATGTGATTGAGTGGCAGATATTTTTTTAAACCGGGTTCTATATTTAAGAGTTAAAAGACCTTGGATTTCACCTAATCTGAAACATTGTATCAAGATGTAGCTCAGGTTGTGACCAGAAATCCTGAGGCGTAGATGTTCATCGTGTTACACTGCTGCAGTCATTACACTTGGGTTATCCTGCCATCAGGATTTCCCCAGTCGGCCTGAGTTCCAAAGTCTTGGTCTGGTGTCTGTTGCTGTCGCCTCCTCCCTGACGTCAGTGCGACAGGAGTATATAAGATGCAGCCGACGCCATTTTCTTCAGTCTTTCTTGCCTCGCGGTGCCCGAAGCAAAAGCAGTTCGCAAGTGCTGGTTGGCCGTCTCCTGAGATTTTCATTCCGAATCCAGAACCAATGTCTTCTACAAAGCTAAGTACCCCGTTGGGGAAACGTTTTCTTGCCTCTAACCGATGTCAGTAAAAGTTAATAACTGTATTTCTTGTGGGAAGCAAATACCTCATAAGGATTTCCATTCCTATTGTATCCCATGCCTAGGCCCTGACCACAACGTCATTGGCTTTCGGTTTTGTGCTAGGTTTAACAAGCGCACTCTTAAACGTCTGTTTGATTTTGCCCGAAATTATTTTGGTAGAAAATTCAACTATACCATGCCGTCGGAACTTCTGACAACCGGAATACACAAAAAGCGCAAAGACAAGGATAGGTATCCGAGGCCCAAAACTGACGACGAAGTCTCTTCTAGGCCAGTCGCTGGTTCTCCGGTTTTCAGCGAGGCGCCTTCACAGCCCCTGACGACCGCTTCTGTAGAACCACAAGCCGCATCTGACTCCTACGTGGAGATGGCTGGGCCTTCGGATGCACAAGTTTTTCAGCATACCGAGCCTAACCTTTCAGAGGGATCCGGAGTAGCTGAGCAAGCCACAGCTACAGAGGGTGTCTTCAGACCTACTCAGTTGAGCATTAAATCCTCAGCTAAGTCTAAGCCTCCTTTAAAGTCAAAGAAACAAATACAGCATTCTCCAGGACAGGCCTCCATGCCCAAGAAACAAATACTCAAAATGGCCGAAGACCTAATCACTCTGATCAGGGGGTGCCATCCCCCTCCTGATAAAAGGCCTAGACAGGATGCAGACTATGACTCATCTGACCAGGTGTCCATCTCTTCTAATTCATCCTCAGACCTAGGGTACTCCTTACCCCCTTTTGAGAATTCTGATGCTGAGGAATCTATTCCATCAGCCTCCCCACCTGAGGACTACTCCTTTGGGGAAACCCTACATACCATGAGGGAGCATTTCCACTGGGAAGGCCAGGATTATTCAGAATCCAAGAAAAGGCTAAGAGACTTCCTTTTATTACCTCAACACAGACCTCTTGCTATTCCGCCAGTGTTCGATATTGTGGATGATGTGTATACTGAATCCAGCTTAAATCCTGATTCCTTACCTCCAGCCCCTGTTAAACCTGACAGATACTACAGAGTCCCTGACTCACATAAATTTCTGTATAAAAGCCCTGTAGCTGACCCTGAAACTATTTCTCAGGGACCCAAAGGAGTTAAGGCCTCATCAGCCAAGAATCCAGTTCCCTCTGACAGATATTCCAGAGCATTAGACAGATGGGGAAAGAAAGTATATACGTCTGCAACTTTAGCAATGAGAGCCTTAAATTGCCAGTCTCACATGCTAAAATATCAGCAATTTTTACTGTCCAGAATCAGATCCTCCTAATTTTAAAGAAATGCAGGATTTATTGCATGCAGCTGAACAAGCGGGAAAGCATACTTTGCAATGTGGTTTTGATTCTCTAGAGGCCTCCTGCAGAGCAGCAGTTACAGGCTCTGTCATTAGAAGACATGCTTGGTTAAAAGAACATGCGTTACCAGATCATGTTAAAGCAAAATTATTGGATGCACCTTTACAGCAGGATGTGTTATTTGGAGTTAAGACAGAAGAGGTACTAAAGAAAATGGAGGATAAGGCAAAATCTATGCAAACGGTGAAGGATTTCTTACAGGTTCAGCCTCCTAGAGTTAGCAGAAACTGGCCAACTAAGAATTGGTCCTTTCCAATTACAGACAGACCTCAAAGGGGAAGATACAGATGTCCAAGAGGTAGAGGTCAAACACAAGGTACTTACAGGCCTCAACAATGGGTTGTATCAGGCCATAAAGAAGGGGAAGACAGGCCCCAACCATATAAAAAACAGCTCCGATGACTTCCCACTACAGCTGCTAAACAAATCCTTATTGGCAGCCCCCTTGGGAGGAAAACTGGCACTCTTCTACCAAAATTGGCAAATGATCACCAAAGACAAATGGGTTCTCAACATTGTATTTCAAGGTTACAGGTTCCACTTTCACACTCTGCCAAGGTTAAAAGGAATGCCAAATCTGCCACCAAATCGATGGGCAGAGGCTCAAAAACAAATTACAGCACTCATGGATATGAGAGCTATTCAAAAGGTACCATCACAGGAGCAAGGACAAGGATTTTACTCAAGACTCCAGAAAGGACAAAGCCTGGAGGCCCATTCTGGATCTTTCATCTCTAAATACTTACCTGGAAGTTGTGAAATTCAAAATGTTGACACTACAGCAGCTTCTTCCCATGCTGGGCAAGAAAGCTTGGCTCATGACTTTGGACCTCAAAGAGGCATACCTGCATGTCCCTATCAGACAAAACTGCAGAAGATACCTCAGCTTCATAGCGGGTTCAATGCACTACCAATTCTCTGCACTGCCCTTTGGCTCATCTACTGCGCCCAGGGTCTTCACAAAGTGCCTGGCACCAGTAATTGCATTTTGCAGACAGAAAGAATTCAAATTTATCTGTTCTTGGACTGCCTGATTCAAGCAGAGAGCAAGGACATTCTTCTAAAGCATCTGGCATTTGTAAACCAGTTATTAAGTTGCCTGGGGTACACAGTAAATGAAAATAAATTAAAACTAGTGCCCTCACAAGAGATTATATTCCTGGGTGCTAGCTTGAACACAACGGCCCAGATGGCTTATCTCACGCCAGACAAATAAGGACAACTGACTCAATACTTTCAATTGATGGCAACAAAGACCCAACTCCCTGCAAGAAAAATTCTGCAGGTCTTGGGTTACATGGCATCTTGCATACTACTAATTCCATATGCCAGACTGCATATGAGGAAACTACAATGGTACCTAAAGAATGTATGGTCTCAACACTGTCAAAGTTTGGAAACAATTATACCACTAATCCCTTGCCTTCAACAGGAGTTTCAGTGGTGGGCTCAAGCTTGTCAACTCAACAAGGGACAGCCTTTTACACAACCCTTAGCCAGGCAAACACTGGCAACAGATGCATCGGATTACACCTGGGGAGCACACATGGCAGGCAAATGTATTCAGGGCACATGGCCCGCAGAACAAAGGCATCTTCACATCAATCAAAAAGAGATGCTAGCTGTACAAAATGCGCTTATAGCCTTCAAGGACCTGCTGCATCCAGGACAACTACTACTAAAGACGGACAACACCACAGTTATGTGGTACGTAAACAAGCAAGGGGGCACTCACTCCTACCCCCTATGCAGACAAGCTATGACCTTGTGGAACACCGCTATAAACCTTCAAGTTCATCTGTAAGCACAATTCCTGCCAGGAGACAAAAACACACTGGCGGACGAAACCTCATCGATCCCCATGAATGGGAGTTGAATCCACAAATATTCAGAATGATAACACAGAAATGGTGGAGCCCGGACATAGATCTGTTTGCATCCCCAATAAACTGCCAGCTACAAAAATTCTGCACAAGGAGTTACCATCCACAAGCATGGAAAGGTGGATGCCCTCTCATTCAGCTGGGAGAACCTGCAAGTATATGCTTTCCCACCACTACCTCTCTTGCCAAAGGTACTCATAAAAGCCAAGCAGGAAGAGCCAAAGATGATCCTGATTGCACCAGACTGGCCACGCCAGCACTGGTACCCAATCTTAAGGAGCTTAGCACAAGAACCACCCTGGATTTTGCCTCAAAGCCCACATCTGCTGACTCAGCACAGCAAACAAATACTACACAGCCAGCTAAAGACCTTAAACCTAGCTGCATGGAAGATTCCTTGGTCAAGCAAGCAATGCCTCTCTCCAAAGCTGTTATGGATGTCATTCTGGAGGCCAGAAGGCCTAGTACCAGGAAAGCCTATTCAGATAAATGGAAGAGATTCTGTGCCTGGAACCAAGCTCACAGCCTTGACCCTCTTGTCCCAAACATTCCTCAGGTACTACAATACTTAACTGAGATGCTGGACAAAGGACTCTCGTTTTCATCAATCAAGATCCACGCCTCTGCCATCTCTGCTCATTACAACACGGATCCACCAATTTTCTCTAATCCTCTGTTAAAACAGTACCTCAGAGGGGCTAAAAACATAAGACCGCCCTGTAGAGCACCTACTCCAACTTGGGACCTCAACTTTGTTTTGGAGAAGCTAACTTTACCGCCTTTTGAGCCAGCCAAACAAGAAGAATTGAAATATATCTCTTGGAAAATTGCTCTGCTCCTGGCCATAACATCAGCACGAAGAGTTTCAGAATTACAGGCACTAATGGCAGTGGAACCTTTCCTCATTTTCCACCAGGACAGGGTGTCTTTAAGAACTAACCCTACTTTTTATGCCAAAAGTGGTATCCATTGTGGCTCTAAACCAAACTATTCACCTACCAACTTTTTATCCTAAACCACAGAATAAAGGAGAAAGACTACTGCACTCTTTGGACATTCACAGGCAGTTACGCTTCTACTTGGATAAAACCAAAGTTTTCAGAAATTCTGAACAATTACTGGTAGCATATGCTGCAGGAGCACAGGGAAAAGCCATTTCAAAACAGACTATCTCAAAATGGATTGGTCATTGTATAAGTTTCTGCTACACATACCATGGAAAACCTGTACCTAGCAGCATTAGATCTCACTCCACCAGGGTAACGGCCACTTCAGCTGTCTACCTCAGGGGAGTACCTACCAAGGATATTTTGGAAACAGCAACTTGCAGTTCTGTACATACCTTCACCAAGCATTACCATCTGCCCCTATACTCTAAATCCAGAGCTGGCTTTGCCACTGCTGTGCTGCAGGGCCTTATAGCCACCCCTAATGCCTTATAGAACCAGCCACCCTTCCTCAGCTTTGGGATTCTACCCAAGTGTAATGACTGCAGCAGTGTAACACGATGAACATAGTACAGTTTTGTACCTACCATAAATGTAGATGTTAGAGTGTATACACTGCTGCAGTCCAGGTTACCCTCCCTCCTTCCCCTCTTACTGGCTGGTACGTACCTATTTCTTCTACCCTTAACTACCTATGGGGAGTATTTGCTGGTAGCTGTAAGTTGATTTTTGCTTTTCTTATGTACGTTTTATTAGCAATTGGAATTGCCTATCTATTTAGAGGCACCTGACATCTGGGGCAAGAAAAACTGAAGAAAATGGCGTCTGCTGTACCTTATGTACCCCTGTCACACTGACGTCAGGGAGGAGGTGACAGCAACCGACGCCGGACCAAGACTTTGGAACTCAGGCCGACTGGGGAACCGCCTGACGGCAGGATAACCCAAGTGTAATGACCGCAGCAGTGTATACACTTGTACATCTACATTTATGGTAGGTACAAAACTGTACTTTCCCTGCCCTGTGAGATGATCATTTTTGTAGGATCCTGTTAAGTAGAGTAGGAAAAGCTCTGTCCAATACTTGCATGCTGACATAGGTTAGACAGTTTCTTGCTCCATTGGGGTACCAAGGATTTAATTATTTCTAACCATTTTCTCTGTATAAGTAAGTTAGTGATTTCTCAAGGTTATGGAAAAAGTTGTACATATCTGCCATCTTGGCATGAAGATACCTAATTCATTAAGAATACCTGGTGTTAGACCAATATTTTTTTTTTTACACTGGGGTTAGAAGTAGTAATTACTGTCCCAGAATCGAGACTCTTAATCCTTAAGCTAAACATTGCTGATAACCGCCTACTCAATTTAGTCAGTGGGTGTCTTCTTGAGAGCAGCAGTCATTGTGGTTACAATTAGAAGATGTACTTGAATGGTTGTTGTCCGAGGGCCCAAGCTTGGGTCTCTTATCATTTCCCTCTTGGCAACCCTGCTGCAGACCCAGAAACTTTTGGACATGTTGCCATCTATCAAAGCCATGCTTGTTTGTCTTGGGAGGCCATGCTAACAGTGCATGCCAGAACCAGCTGGGATCCAGAAGTTTCAGGTCCTGCTCCAGTGGAGGAGGTAATGTAAAGTAACTTATGATCACATTTTTTTTTAAATTGGGTTCCTAATATTCTAAAGATGTTCTTCGTGTTTTACTGTTGCAGACCTGATTTTATGGGATTGCCTGCCGTGAAAGTCCTTGGCTGAACCAACTACCAGAGAAAATGATTTCCTTCTCTTAAGGCTGACGGATGCTCTAACAGACATCAATAAGCTTTGATATATAAGGAGCCAGTCTACGTTGTGAAGCCAGTCTTTTCTTGCGGTCGGAGACAAAAGCAGTGTTTATATGTCAGTTGGTTCGCACCAGAGAGTAGTCGTTTGAAGGATAAGTACCCCCTTGAGGAACTCCTTTCTTTTGCTTTAAACTCATTTTGGATAAAGTAAATAAGTGTCTCTGCTTTGGTAAGCAAATCCCACACAGAGACTTCCACTTGCTTTGTGTCGCCTATTTAGGCTTGGATCACGACATCCCTAGTTGCTACTTTTGCACCTGCTTTAACTCTAGGACAGTCAGACATAGGGCAAAGATTTTAGCGAGATTCCTTAGTCTTGAATCTTCTCATCAGTGTCCACTGGCCGTTCAGAGGTTGAGCAGTCTATGCCCAAGAGGGAAAATGATAAGAGACCCAAGCTTGGGCCCTCGGACAGCAACCATTCAACATCTGTTTTTCCTTCTAGGCTTGTGATTGAAGAAGGTGAGATGCTTTTGCAGCCCTCTCCTCTGCCCGAGGTGGTGGCACTAACCTGTCGAGACCCATTTGGAGTCTGACATGCAGTTGGGTCACTCTTTCAGCACAGGCCCTTGCTTTTAGCTCATCGGTCGGGTCCGGGGCCGCTGTGCAGGCCTCTGTTTCTGAAGAGCGCTCTCTTCCCGGTGACCTTCCTTTGCTGCTTCAGCCTACACCAATTCATCTTTGTTCCTGAGAGACAGGTATTAGGATGCTGGATGTCTGTATGTCCAAAGCCAAAGTGACTTCTAAGAAATGTACTGGTGCAGGACCTTAGCCTAGGCCTACTAGTTCCCTTTTTCAGGGATACCAACAGGACTAGCTGAAGATCTAATCTCCATAGTTAGGTCTAGACAAGCACCCAGGGATCCCTCCCCAGGTAAAAGGAAGAGGGATCCTACTTCTGAAGCTTACGCAAATCCTTTTGAATCTGAGGAGGATTTAAACTTATAGCAGTCTGGTTTTGAAGAAGGACCCTCCCTCACTTCATTTGAGTATTCAGCTTCAAAGGAGAACCTGGCCTCTCCTCCAGAGGATATCACATTGGGAGAGACTCTCCATGCTACAAAGGAACATTTCCAGTGGGAAGCACAGGAATACCCTCGGTCATGAAAGAGAATTGGGGAATTCCTGGATCTGCCAGAGCACAAACTTCATGCTACTCCACTAATTTTAGAGATGTTGAAGATGTATTCCAGGATTCCTCCTTGAATCCTGACTCTTCCCCAGCCCATTGTAAACCACACAGGTTTTATAGGGTACAGGAATCCCATAAATATCTTTTCAAAAAATCCATCTACTGATCCAGAAATGGTCACCCCAGGACCCAAAGGGGCTAGAGCCAGTTCCTGTAGAAACCTTTTACCTATGGATAAAGGGAGCAGGACCCTTGATAGATTTTGGGAAAAAGGTGTGTACATCAGCCACCCTTACTATGAGGGCTCTCAGCTGTCAGTTTCACATGATTAAATACCAGCAAACCATTCTGGATCAACTTAAACAAAATGTCTCTGCACTGGAGAGTAAAAACTCTCTAATGAGCTTTTAGATCTCTGCAACTTCAGATGTTTTTCGTGTTTCACTGTTGCAGTCATCACCTGTGGGTTATCCCTGCTATGATAGCCCTCGGCCGGCCCGAATACCAGAGCCTATGTTTTTGTGGGCCGGCTGCTGTCGCCTGTAGTCTGACGTCTGGTCATCAGTACTATAAAGCAAGGCAGCCAACGTCATTACATCAGTCTTTCTTGCTATGGAGCCCATAGCAGAAGCAGTTCACATGAGTGCCGGTCAGTCGCTACCAGAAGTCGAATTTCAGCAGAAAACATCTAAAGCTAAGTACCCCGTTGGGGACCCTTTTTTCTTGCTCTAACCGATGTCCGAAAAGTTAACAGTTTTCTCACCTGTGGAAAGCAGATCCTACACTGAGACTTTCATTCTTACTGCATCACTTGTTTAGGCCCAGACCACAACGTCCCTCGTTGCCGGTTCTGTTTCCTCTTTCTTGTGAGAACCATTCGCCGTAGAGCTCTTTTTGTAGACAATTATTTTCATAGAGACAGGCCACACAAGGCTAAGCCTTCCGACGACGCTACTGCTAAGCAAATTGTCAGTTCTCCGGAATTCAATGAGGCTCTTTTGCAGCCCATGATGCCTGACTCGCTTTCTAAGCAGGCCTCTGCTGAGACCCTTTCAGAGTCTGGCATGCCTCAGAAATCCACTTAGTCTTCAGAGCCTCTGCCTTGGTTGGGTCTGGAGCCGCGACAAGGGCACCGGCGTCCGAGGACACCATTCGCACTACGATTCTAGACAAAAACTGACATCTTCTCTTCCGACTACAGTTTCTCAGAGACCAAAGGATTCTCTCAGGCCTCAAAGCCAAGCTACTCATAGAAAATCTGCTTCTAGGCACCATCTTGCTACTGCTCCCCCACCCCAAGCTCAAATGCTAAAACTGGCGAAGGATCTCATCTCCCTTATCCGAGGTACTCAGGCCCCCACTTCAAAAAGGAAAAGGCTTCCTTCTCCAGAAATTGTCAGACCAAGAATCTGAGGAAACTGATTATTCTGCCTTTGAAGAGCAGCCCTTAACTATTTGAGCATTCAGATACAGAGGAATCCATCCCCCCTGCCTCCCCTCCAGAGGACTTCTCATTCGGGGAAACCCTTCACTCCCTCAGGAAACATTTTCAGTAGGAATCTCGGGACTACCCACAGTCAAAGAAACGACTTGGAAAGATGTTCTTCGTATTTCACTGTTGCAGTCATTATATTTGGGTAGTCCTGCTGGCAGGTTGCCCTCAGTCGGCCTAAATTACAAAGTCTTGGGTCTTGCATCGGCTGTTGTTGCCCCTTCCCTGACGTCAGGTCATCGGGTATAAAAGTAGCAGCCGACGCCATTTTCTTTAGTCTTTCTTGCTGTGCAGTGCCCGAAGCAGAAGCAGTTCGCAAGTGCCTGTCGGCCGACTCCTGAGATTTTCGAGTTAGAATTTCAGCTCCGAAGTCTTCTATAAAGCTAAATACCCCGTTGGGGAAATTGTTTTCTTGCTCCAGAACCGATGTCAGAAAAAGTTAATTGTATTTCTTGTGGGAAGCAAATACCTCCATAAGGACTTTCATTCTTACTGTATTCCTTGCCTAGGCCCTGATCATAATTTTCTGGGTTGTCGGTTTTGTGCTAGATTTAACCAACGCACTATTAAGCGTCGGTATGATTTTGCTTTAAACTACTTTGGACGCAGATTTAATTATCCAGAAATGTCGTTGGAAAGCCATCCGACTACCGGAGTTCACAAAAAAACGCAAAGAAAAAGAAAGACAGCCGAGGCCCAAAACAGACAACGAAGCTTCTCCTAAGCCAGTCGCCGGTTTGCTGGTTCTCAGTGAGGCACTTTCGCAGCCCCTGATGACCGCTACTTTAGAGTCACAGGCCACTACAGACTCCCACGTGGAGTCGGCCATGCTGCTGGAAACTCAAAGTATTGAAGCCTTGGATGCTAATCCTTCAGATGGGTCCGGAGCTGTTGAGCAGGCACCAGCTTCTGAGGGTGTATTCAGACCCAAACACCTATACATCAAACTGACTTCAAAGGCAAAGACTAAAGCACCTTCAAAGGCAAAGAAGCAACCTCAAGAGCCACATGGACAGGCCTCCATGCCTAAAAAACAGATGATCAAAATGGCCGAAGACTTGATTACCTTGATCAGGGGTTCCCGTCCCCCTCCTGATAAGAGGCCTAGGCAAGAGACTGACTATGAATCTTCAGATCAGGTTTCCATTTCTTCTGATCAGGAATATTCTTTTCCCCCCTATGAGGACTCTGATGCTGAAGAATCCATACCTTCAGCTTCTCCTCCTGAGGATTATTCTTTTGGGGAAACCTTACATACCATGAGGGAGCATTTCCTCTGGGAGAGCCAAGATTTTTCAGAGTCTAAAAAGAGGCTCAGGGATTTCCTGTTACTATCTCAGCACAAGCCACTAGCCCACCCCCCTGTGTTAGACATTGTAGATGATGTGTTTTCGGAGTCTAGCCTTACCCCTGACTCCTTACCTCCAGCTCCTGTTAAGCCTAACAAATATTGCAGGGTTCCTGACTCTCATAAATTCCTTTTTAAAAACCCTGCTGCAGACCCAGAAACCATTTCTCAGGATCCCAAGGGAGTTAAGGCTTCCCCTGCAAAAAACCCTACCCCTTCTGATAGGGATTCTAGGGCACTGGATACATGGAGAAAAAAGGTTTACACATCTGCTACCTTGGCTATAAGGGCCTTAAACTGTCAATTTCATATGCTCAAATATCAGCAACATGTCATGGCATTGCTTAAACAGAAAATGTTGTTAAATTCTGAATGTGCAGAAAACAAGGAAATGCAGGATATATTGCATGCAGCTGAACAAGTTGGAAAGCATACTTTGCAATGTGGTTTTGATTCTTTAGAGGCCTCCTGCAGGGCCGCAGCTACTGGTTCTGTAATTAGAAGACATGCTCGGTTAAAGGAACAAAATCTGCCTGATCATGTTAAAGTTAAATTAGATGCACCTTTACAGCATCATTCTTTGTTTGGTGTTAAGACAGAAGAGGTGTTAAAGAAAATGGAGGACAAGGCTAAATCTATGCAAACGGTCAAAGATTTCTTACAAGTACAGCCACCTAGGTTTAGTAGACACTGGCCAACAAAGAATTGGTCCTTTCCAGTGTCAGACAGACCTCAAAGGGTTAGACCCAGATGCCCTAGAGGCAGATCCCAGGCTCAAGGTTCATACAGGTCAAGGCAATGGGGTGCTTCTACCTCCAAAAGTGGAGAAGACAAATCACAACCTTACAGGAAACGGTCGCAATGACTTTCCCTGCCTGCGCCAAGCACTTATTTCCTGGCAGCACCCTTGGGGGGAAAATTAGCACTTTTTTCTCAAAATTGGCACATTATAACCCAGGACAAGTGGGTTCTAAATATCGTGTTACAAGGCTACAAGTTCCATTTCCATACCCTGCCAAAGACAAACGGCTGGCCAGATTTGCCAAAAAATCAATGTGCAGAGGCACAAAAACAAGTCTCATCCCTCATGGACATGAGGGCCATTCAACTAGTGCCAGAGCAAGAGCGGGGACAAGGATTTTACTCAAGACTGTTCTTGGTACCCAGAAAGGACAAGGCCTGGAGGCCAATACTGGACCTATCGATTCTGAATACATTCCTGAATATACCAAAATTCAAAATGTTGACTTTGCAGCAGCTACTGCCCATGCTGGGCAAGAACGCTTGGCTTGTAACTTTAGACCTAAAAGTGGCATACCTGCATGTCTCAATCAGACAGATATGCAGAAGATACCTCAGACTCAAGGCTGGCTCAATGCATTACCAATTCTCTGCACTGTCCTTTGGCTCATCTACTGCGCCCAGGGTCTTTACAAAGTGCCTGGCACCAGTAATTGCATTCTGCAGACAAAGAGGAATACAAATATATCCTTACTTGGACGACTGTCTTACTCAGAGAACAAGGACATTCTTCTACAGCATCTGGCGTTTGTGAAAAAACTTCTAACATGCCTAGCGTACACAGTAAACGAAAAGAAATCAAAACTAGTACCCTCTCAAGAGATAATATTCCTGGTTGCAAGCTTAAATACAACTGCCCAGATGGCTTATCTCACGCCAGACAAAGACAACTGACTACCTATTTCAAAATATTAGCAACAAAGGCCCAGTTATCTGCAAGAAAAATTTTGCAGGCTTTGGGTTTCATGGCATCCTGCATCCTACTAATTCCATATGCAAGACTGCATATGAGGAAACTTCAATGGTACCTAAAAAGTGTTTGGACTCAACATTGCCACAGCCCGGAAACTATAATAACTCTTATTCCCTGCCTGCAACAGGAATTTCGATGGTGGGCAAAGGCTTGGCACCAAAACAAGGGACAGCCATTCACATTGCCCCCAGCCAGGCAGACACTAACAATGGATGCGTCAGGTTATGCCTGGGGGGCCCACATGGCAGGAAGATGCATTCAGGGAACATGGACCTCAAACCAAATGCATCTACATATCAATCAAAAAGAGATGCTAGCTGTTCAAAATGCCATGACAGCCTTCAAGGACCTACTTCAGCCAGGACAACTACTGATAAAGACAGACAACACCACGGTCATGTGGTATATAAACAAGCAGGGGGGCACACATTCTTACCCCCTTAGCAGACTAGCCATGACTTTGTGGGATACAGCACTGACTTACCAAGTACATCTGCAGGCACAATTCCTGCTAGGAAGGAAAAATACTCTGGCAGACGAACTAAGCAGAAACCTCATGGATCCCCACGAGTGACAGCTGGATCCACAAGTCTTCAGCATGATAACAAGGAAATGGGGATGCCCGGACATAGATCTATTTGCCTCCCCTCACAACTACCAACTGCAGACATTCTGCACAAGGATTTATCACAGACAAGCATGGAAAGTGGACGCCCTATCCTTCAGCTGGAAAAAACTATCAGTGTAAAGGTCAGACAGGAGAAGCCAAAGATGATACTGATTGCACCAGACTGGTCCTGCCAGCACTGGTACCCAGTATTAAGGAGCTTGTCTCAATGCCCAGCTTGGACCCTACCTCAAGTACCGCATCTACTGTCCCAGCAAAACAATCGGATCCTGCACTGCCAGCTCAGGACTTTAAAACCTGGCAGCATGGTGGATAATATAGTCATACAAACCGCACCTCTCAGCAAAGCTGTGATGGATGTCATTTTGGAAGCCAGAAGGCCAAGTACTAGAAAATCTTATGATGGAATATGGAAGATATTCTGTGCTTGGAACCAGGCACACGGAACAGATACAGTTGTGCCAAATATTCCTCAGATTTTACAATACTTAACTGAGATGCTGGACAAAGGCCTATTTTTCTCATCTATTAAAATTCATGCCTTTGCCATTTTGGCTCATTACAATGCAGAGCCACCAATCTTTTCTCATCCTTTATTAAAACAGTACCTTAGAGGAGCCAAAAATTTAAAGCCTCCAAGGAGATCACCAATGCCTGCATGGGACCTCAAGTATGTCTTGGAAAAACTCACCCTGCCTCCTTTTGAACCAGCTGCTACTGCTGATTTAAAAATTTTATCTTGATAAG